>NC_052076.1:62524374-62784374 GCF_015852505.1 Tachyglossus aculeatus | reverse complement strand
ATGCTTTTATGGTGGCAGAACTGGGCAAACAGAGCTAGTATGTCCTGGAGGAGTAATATGAACAGAATGAGTATGAAAACTGTGGCCAAGGATGAGAAATAGATACTGGAAAGATGGACTTTACTCAGTGCAGAGTCAACTCAATTGTGTAGTCATGTTCTGGGTCACCCCAGAGTTTCTATCCCTGAGGTATTCTTTATTTATAGCATCTTTCTCCCCAAGCTTTCAGAGTTACTTCTGAAATTATGAAGATGAACCAGTGGGAAGTGATGAATAGCCTTACTATTGAAAGTATACTTAATATTGAACAGCAGGAGGAAAGTGGGGTGGAAAAATGATTTAGTGGCCAGATTTGTTGGAGACTTTGGAAAAGTTGTGAAGAAAACATAAGGCCCAAGCTTGTGAAGGGGAGAGTTTACCGATTAATGGTAGAGGTGGGAACAAACAAATAGAGATATTAAAGATAGATGAGTCTGTGGAACACAAAATCTCTCATCTCTCTTTCATGTCATCTGTAGCCCCTACAAGTTTCTAAATAATCCATTTTTTTTTAATTTTGTCATATTTAGAGAAGTAGATGGATATGCCCAGAGGAAGTACACTTGGGAAAGGGAGAGGAAAAAGCAGGTTGGTTACTGGAGTTTTGGGAGATTTTAAAATCAAGTTAGAGGCTGAAGTAGGCTTCAAGCAGTTCCCTTTCCAAGCAGTTCCAAAAAACATAGTTTGACCAATGTCCTGATGTTTGGGAGAGCCAGGTAGTAGGAAAGTCTTTCTTGAGTAGGTCCAAATTTTTGAAATGAATTTTAATCCTTTTAGTGCTTTATACTTTTATTGATAAGGGAATATTGGAAGAGAACATTAAACTCCTTATTAAAAAAATTAACAGTATTTGTTAAGTGCTTACTGTGTGCCAAGCACTGCACTAAGCATGTTGGGCTCTGGTTGAAAATTATGCAAAATATGGCTGGAGGATGAAGCTAAAAAAGCTAAGGTCTGCCAGACTGAATGATGTACTCTACCTCCAAAAAACACTCAAGAAAAAAATGAAACTTGAAAGTTTTGCAAGATGTACGGGGTGAGATTTACCAGTGAGATTTCATGCTTTCCCCGCCTTCCCCTCTCCACAAATCCTGGAACCTTAACATAATCTTTTAACTCACTGGTTCTGCTGTTGCCTTTTAAGTTTCTTCACAAACTCTCACCTCCTTATCTCAAACCTCTCTTTAGAATCAAATTTAAGATCCTCTAGACTGTGAAGCTCCTTGTGATCTGGGGAATGTCTACCAACTCTGTTATATTGTACTCTCCCAAGCATGTAGTACAGTGCTTTGCACACAATAAGTGCTCAGTAAATGTGACTGATTGATGATAATAGGTTTCTTGGAGCTGGTTATGTTATTGGAAGGAGCAAGATGCCTGTTTGCTATGATTTCAGCATTTTTTGTATTTCTGAGGAGGTGCCTAAATTCTGAGTCCCACAATATCACTTTGTTCAGAAACAATGATTTTAGATTGTGTTGGAAGAATTTGAGTTTGTGGGCTTCCTATTAAATGCAGTCAGCTATCTGCCTAACTTAAAGTGGGTTTAGTGACTAAGGAAGATGAAGTTTTACAGTCTCCTCAGCAGTATTAAAACTGCATTTTTCCCAGTCGGTTTGAATGCAGTCAAGTGAGTTTGCAGAGGGAATGTATCAACCAACTGTTATTATTATACTCTCACTAGCACTTAGTACGGTGCTAAGCACTGTAAGCACTCAATAAGAAGCTGCAAGGGTTAGTGGAACGAGCAAGGACTTGGATGTCAGAGAACCTAGACTCTGAGCCTGTTGTTCGGTAGGAATTGCCTCTATTTGTTGCCTAATTGTACTTTCCTGGTGCTAAGTACAGTGCTCTGCACACAGTAAGCGCTCACTAAATACAATGGAATGAATGAATTTCTGTCACTTGTCTGCTTTGTGACCTTGGGCAAGTCACTTGACTTCTCTGTACCTCGGTTACCTCATCTGTAATATGGGGATTAAAGTTGTGAGGCCCACGAGGGACATAGATTGTGTCCAACCTATTAATCTCGTATCTACCACAGTGCTTAGTGTGGTGTCTGGACATAGTAAGTGCTTAACAAATACCATAAATAAATAAATACAGATTGATTGCTATGAAAATGGGCTTCTTATGCTCTCTTGCAGTCAAAGAAGCCTCAAATTCTTTGGCTGCTGAGGATAGAGTACTCTGGAACAGGGCAAGTTGTATCATTTTTCTTTTCCAGGGAAGTCTCTATTTAAATGACGCCAAACATCATTTCTTGGCCTTTGGGCTGAAAGAGTCAAGCAAAAACAATTTTTTTTTCTCTAACATCAGTCTTTGTCCAGTAAGATCTCACCTGATACCAGTTCAGCAGTTCATTTTATTGGCAAACCTTTGCGGTGTAATGGCTTTTGCTTTTAACTGGCTAAGCGGAGGTTTTGAACTTGAGAACTCAGAGACCAAGATCAAGCCAAGGTTCAAACCACTTTCCATACATCACACAACCATCCATTACATAATTTTGCTTGAAGGGCTATATCTTGGGAAGTAGATTAGAAGAGGAAAAATTGCAATGAAGTCAGTTACTCTTATCCAGTGCAGATTCAATGATCTTATATAGCATTAAAGGAATAAAGAAATATTTAATACAGTCATCTTTCTGTGATTTAATTTATTATAATATATGTGGCTAAAATGTAGATCATACTGCTGTTTTGGATCACAATTTGATTCCAAAAATTGCAATCATAATAGGTGGATTATGTCCGTGCTTTAACATACAGATGAGGAAATGTATTCCTGTGCAATTTTCCCCAAAGGAGAAGAGGAGGATAAGGGGCAGGAGTTTTGAATAACCTTGCAACATTTGGTTGTCACTCTCAGTCATGGGATAGAAATTAGCATCATAAAACTGTGTGAACTGTGTATGCGACATCTCTTTGAATATCAGTATAAGAGAGCTCCCGGGGGAAAAAGAGAAAAATATTTAGAATACTCTTAAAAGCACCAATATCTAATGTATCTTAATAATTCATTCATTCATTCAATCGTATTTATTGAGCACTTACTGTGTGCAGAGCACTGTACTAAGTGCTTGGGAAGTACAAGTTGGCAACATATAGAGACGGTCCCTACCCAACAACGGGCTCACAGTCTAGAACGGGGAGACAGACAACAAAACAAAATATGTAGACAGGAATCAAAATCATCAGAACAAATAGAATTATAGCTATACGCACATCATTAACAAAATAAATGGAATAGTATATATGTACAAGTAAAATAAATAGAGTAATAAATCTGTACAAACATATACACAGGTGCTGTGGGGAGGTAGGGTGGGGGAGATGGGGAAGAGGAGAGGATAAAGGGGGCTTAGTCTGGGAAAGCCTCCTGGAGGAGGTGAGCTCTCAGTAGGGCTTCATTTCCCTAAATGTTTGGGATGGGAATGTAAAATAAATGCCACAAGTTGATGTCATTCTTCTTCTTCATGATAGACTCATAACCGGAGGTAATATTATAGCTGGTGGAAGGCAGTTGCCTAATAGTATTTTCCTGAAACCCAATCTTGTTCTGGTTTCAGTGGAAATCCAATGGGAAAGGTTAATACCATGGAGTGAATGCCCCAGAAAATCCAAATCCCTAAGTGTTATACCAGATCTCCTTTTTAATGGTATTTGTTAAGCGCTTTACTATGTGCAAGTCACTGGACTAAGTTCTGGGGTCGATGCAAGCTAATCAGATTGGACACAGATTCTGCCCCACGTGGCACTCGCGGTCTTAATCTCCACTTTATAGAAGAGGTAACTTAGGCACAGAGAAGCTAACTGATTTGCCCAAGGTCACACAGCAGACAAGTGGCAGTTAGAACCCAGGTCCTTCTGACATCCAGGCCCATCCCCTATCCACTAGGCCATGCTGCTTCTGGGAGTATTTAGGGAATTTAACAAGTTCATCCCTTGTCTGGAAGCAATTGGGGGTTTCCCAAGATGCCCTGAATGCCTGGGTCCATTTCAAGAGGAGCATTCTGGTTCTGAATCTCTGTGGCCAGAGAAGACTAACTCCCTGGCCTGATTCTAGGCCTGAGGTCTTCTGAATTGCAGATGGCCACGCCTGGGTTGAACCTTCTGAACAATACCTGGTCTCAAGGAATGCTTCTGTGGCTTTTCAAGGTCAGGATCCACACCACTGCTTAAACAGTATCAATGGGAAGCAGAGCAGCTTCAGGAGAGTTGGTTCTCCTTAGGCCAAAGTGACTCACTGATTGCAAATCAGACATCTTTGGACTCTACATTAATTCTTTAAGATTATGTGAGTTCCTGCTGCTGCAGCCTGGCAGAACCTTTCAGCTGCATACAAGGAGTCATCATCCATTTCTACCATCCGCTATAATTACTAGTTATAGACATCTGGCTCAGTGGAAATAACACGGGCTTTGGAGTCAGAGGTCATGGGTTCAAATCCCGGCTCTGTCAGCTGTGTGACTTTGGGCAAGTCACTTAACTTCTCTGTGCCTCAGGTACCTCATCTGTAAAATGGGGATTAAAACTGTAAGTCCCCTGTGGGACAAACTGATCACCTTGTAACCTCCCCAGCCCTTAGAACAGTGCTTTGCACATAGTAAGTGCTTAACAAATACCATTACTATTATTATTATTATTATTATCTAATCAATCAGTCCTATTTATTGAGCACTCACTGTGTACTGCCTTTTCCATTTTTTTCAAGTAGTATGTGTTAAGCCTTCACTAAAGCTCTCCATCCACTCGTCCCCTCCTAGCTCACCTCCCTTCTCTCCTTCTACAGCCCAGCCCGCACCCTCTGCTCCTCTGCCACTAACCTCCTCACATTGCCTCATTGTCACCTGTCCCACCATCGACCCCTAGCCCATGTCCTACCCCTAGCCTGGAATGCCCTCCCTCCACACATCCCCCAAACTAGCTCTCTTCCTCCCTTCAAAGCCCTACTGAGAGCTCACTGAGCCCCCCATCCTCTGCTCCTCCTCCCCTCCCCATCGCCCCAACTCCCTCCCTCTGCTCTACCCCCTTCCCCTCCCCACAGAACTTGTGTATATTTGTACATATTTATAATTCTATTTTATTAATGATGTATTTATAGGTATAATTCTATTTATCTATTCTGATGGTATTGACACCTGTCAACTTGTTTTGTTTTGTTGTCTGTCTCCCTCTTCTAGACTGTGAGCCCATTATTGGGTAGGGATTGTCTCTATATGTCGCCCAATTGTACTTTCCAAGCACTTAGTACCAGTGCCCTGCACACAGTAAGTGCTCAATAAATACAATTGAATGAATGAATAAATGAATGCAGAGCATTGTTCTAAGCACTTGGGAGAGTACAACAGATACATTCCTCGCCCACAATGAGTGAACAGTCTAGAGGATGAGCTTAGTCGTGAGTCTAGAGTCTACAGTCTACCTGATTCCAGGCACCAGCTCCACTTTTCAAAATAATTTTGTTGACTTTCTCACCGTCTCTCTCTCCACCTCCTTCTCCTCCTCCCCTATACTGATCCTTGGGGAGTTCAGTGTCCTTGTTGATGTTGATGACTAGCCAGCTGCCTGTTTATCATTTCTCAACTTCACAAACTTCCTCTCCAACCTAATGAACCTACTCACCAACTTGGACACATGCTGATTCTCATCATGATTAGTCATTGTACCATTCTGAACCACATCCAGCTTCCCATTCTCCAACCACAGCCTCCTTACCTGCCTTCTTGCCCACATTTCCCTTCCCTTCATACTGTTTTCTCCCCTTACAAACCTCTGCTTTCTAGACCACCTATCCTGTCCTATCTTACCTTCCCTGAATCTTACCAAACTACTACCCATTTCCCTTTCTCCATTCTGGTTCAAACTTCTTGCTCTTGCTCTCTCTAAAGTCACCAGTGACCTGATACTTGCCAAATCAAAAGGACAATATCCTAATTCTCTTTAACTTCTCAGCTGCCCTCATCTCTGTGGACTGTGTCCTTCTCTTGGAATTATCATCTAACCTTGATTTTACTGACAGGTCCTGGTTCTTCCCTAATGCTCCTTGTGGGTAGGGAACATATCCTCCAATTCTGCTGTATTGCAGTCTCCCAAATGCTTAGTACAGTAGTACAGTGCTCTGCACGAAGTACATGGTCATTTTATTGATTGGTTATGTAGCTGGATGATGCTTCTCTTCCCTTTCACCGGGTCTTGTTCTATGTCCTGCCCCCTAATTTTGGGTCTTCCTACAGGTTCTGTTCTGTGTCCTATTCCTTTCTCAATTTACATTTGGGGGCTCATCTGATCTCATGGCTTTAACTACCCTCACATTGATGACTTACAAATTTACTTTGCTAACCCTAACCCAATATGTTCAAAATTAAGCTCTTCCTTTTAACGTTCCCATTATAGTTGACAACAACACCATTCTCCCCTTCTTTGTGGCTCATATGTTACTTCGTCCTCTCTTCCAATCCCCACCTTCAGTCAGACAGTCTGTCTCTCATATTTATTGAGATCTTACTGTGTATGCAGTACCCCCTCTAGGTTGTGAGCCCATTGTGGGCAGGGATTGTCTCTCTTTACTGCTATATTGTACCTTCCGAGCGCTTAGAACAGTGCTCTGCCTATAATAAGACTCAATAAATATGATTGAATGAATACAGAGCACTGTACTAAGCGCTTGGAAGAGTACAATACAACAATATCACAGACATATTCCCTGCCCACAATGAGCTGTCTATAGGGGGAGACAGACATTGATATCAATAAATAAAATTACAGACACGTATTTAAGTGGTGTGGTGTTGGGAAAGGGAATGAATAAAAGGAGCAAGTCAAGATGATGCAGAAGGGAGTGGGAGAAGTGTAAAGGCGGGCTCAGTCAAGGCAGGTCTCTTGGAGGAGATGTGCCTTCAATGAGGCTTTGAAGGTGAGGAGAGTAATTGTCTGTCAGATATGAAGAGGCAGGATGTGGGCGAGAGGTCGATGGCAAGATAGACAAGATCGAGATATAAACCATTATTCAGTCTGTCACCAAATCTTGACAGTTTTCCACCCACTATATTTCCAGGATTCACCCCTTCCGCTTCATCCCAACTGCCACTATGCTTGTTCAGATAATTATCATACTCTAATTTGACTATGGCATCAGCCTCCTCACTGACTTCTCTGCCTCCCTTCTTCCTCCTCACCAGTCTATACTAACAACGGTTAATGGCAGTGCAGACGTTGATTGATTATTACTATAATCCATTGTTATAAATCTCCAGTGTGCAGGAGTCTGATAGCTGGACCTTGCTCAGTTACCAATCAGGGCATGCTAATCACTGTTGATGACAACTCACCTGGAAAGGTATCTCCACCACCTAAAGACATCAGCAAGCTGGCAGTCATGTCCTATCTTAAGTCTCTCTTCATTGTTTTTCATGATATTTGTTAATTGATGGTATTTATTGAGTACTTACTAAGTGTAGAGCACTGTACTAAGTGCTTGGGAGAGTATAATACAACAGAATTAGCTGACACATTTCCTGCCCATGTTAAGCACTTAATAATAATAATAATAATAATAATGGTATCTAAGTGCTTACTATGTGCAAAGCACTGTTCTAATCACTGGGGGATACAAGGTGATCAGGTTGTCCCACGTGGGGCTCACAGTCTTAATCCCCATTTTACAGATGAGGGAACTGAGGCACAGAGAAGTTAAGTGACTTGCCCAAAGTCACACAGCTGACAATTGGCAGAGCCGGGATTTGAACCCCTGACCTCTGACTCCAAAACCCGTGCTCTTTCCACTAAGCCACGCTGCTTCTCTGTGCCATATGTGCCTGGTTGGACACAGTCCATGACCTACATTTTACAGATGAGGAACCTGAGGCACAGACAAGGTAAGTGACTTGCCCAAGGTCACGTAAAAGAGAAGTGGCAGAGCCGGGATTAGAATCCAGGTCCTCTGACTCTCAGACCCATGCTCTATCCACTAGGTCGTGCTGCTTCTGTGGGACTGAATTACGTTTCTGAGCAGGTACTAGCCTTATCTCTGATCTCCTGGATTCATTTGGAATTGTCTGTGGGATGACCAGTGATAGAAAGCTTTATTTTTTGAGAAAGCATTACTTTTTGCTCCATTTCTGATCAAAGGCAGGATAAGTAGACTTGAATATCTTCCTGAGAAATTATTATTTGGGAAGAGAGCCTTAATAAACACTGACAACCCACACCCCAGGAGTGCTAAAGGAGTTGCTTCTCAATAATGATTTTTGTGTATTCCAGACAATCAGTCTGCTGTGTGATGCCATTCAAAGGCCGTGAAGAGCTCTCACTAGCACAATCTGAGAGTCGATGGCCTGTTTCTCTTTGGGGTGTCATGATAGGTTTCTCCTTCCATGAGTAACCTAACTGAAAGGACTTCTCACATATTTAGGAAATCACTAGCCCTGCCACATGAACCCAAAAGTGACTCCTGCAGACAATATTTGCCCCAGGGTCCCACCTGACCAAGATCTTCAATCCCTGAATTGGTACTGTTTTCTGGACTTTGACAATTTTCACAAGTCATCAAGTTCTGAAGAATCTTGGATTGGACTCCCATGAGAAGCAGCATGGCCTAGTGGATAGAGCACAGGACTGGGAGTCAAAAGGACTTGAGCTCAAGTCCTGGCTCTGCATTTATCTGCTGTGTGACTTTGGGCAAGTCATGTATCTTTTCTATGCCACAACCACCCCATATGTAAAATGGGGATTGAAACTGTGAGTCCCACCAGGTACGTGGGCTGTGTCCAACCTAATTAGCTTGTATCTACCCCAGTGCTTAGTAGAGTACCTGGTGCTTAACAAATACCATTAAAAAAATTGGACTCCAAGTTTGAACTCATAGTAATGATGGTATTCAGTTAGTTGCTTTGTGTCAAGCAGTAATCAAAAGGCTGGGGTAGATATAAGATACTCAGATCAGATAATAAAATGTAAGAGGGAGAATAGGACCTGATGTTTTGTGATGATGATGGCATTTGTTAAGCACTTACTATGTGTCCAGCATCATTCTTCATTGGGTGGATGAGGCACAGAGATGATTTGCCCAAAGTTATTCCGTAGGCAAGCGGTGGTGGAAGGAATAGAACTGGAGTCTTCTAACAGACCTACCTTCCACTGGCTCTTTGTTTGGTTCAGTCATTCTTGGCCAGTAAAATCACCCACCCATGTTAGGGCCTTTTAAAACCACAAAATGTCTTCTTACTGAAATATTGTAGTAGAAGTAAATATTATCAAAAAAGGTTCTCAATATATATCTATGTCAGCAAGCTTCATATGAGGATGAGGTTCAACATAGGAAAAAGTAGGAAATGTACATATAGAAACACACACACACACACACACACACACACACACACACCAGGATTCCAAAGTGACATACTTACAGTGCAGTGTTATTAGAGTGTGGAAGTGTGGCTGACTAGGCCATTGCATAAATGGCTATGCATTCCACATAATCATGTAGAGAAGCAGTGTGGCCTAGTGGAAAGAGCATGGGCTGGGGAGCCAAAGAACATGAGTTGTAATCTTGGCTCTGCCACTTGCCTGCTGGGTGAGGGCAAGTCACGTAATCCCTCTGTGCCTCAGTTTCCTCATCTGCAAAATGGAATTTAATACCTGTTCCCCTTCCTATTTAAGACTGTGAGCTCCATGTGGGCCTGATTATCTTGCATTTACTTCAGTGGTTACTACAATACTTGATACAACAAATACCGCTATTGTTATTTTTCAAATATTAATCCTTTCCTATGCTTTCATATTGCTGTCTAGGCCTTGTCCCTCCATTTAATTTCTATCTCAGGATGATGATCTTCTCCAAGTATCTGTTTTCACCACCCTATTTCTAATTGCTGCTTAATTTGCTAGTCAGTCTTCTGCACCTGTTTCCTGTCTGGCCACAGTTATGCCAGTTATCTGAGATTTTGTTTTATTGTGTCTTTAAAGTGTTCTTTTTGTCCTCTTTATTTTAAGGTTTCCCCTCTTTAGCTCACCATTCAGTAGTTTGGTTATTCTGCATTCCAGAACTTCCCATCTGTGATTTTTGTGCTGTAATTCAATGTTATGTATGGCTCTAGAAGGCCTTTAGGGAACTGCCTCAGAAGCCAGGCATGACCTCTGCAACAACTGAAGGGCTCACAGCAATATGGAAGATTGCATACTGCAATTCATCTAGAGATCTTTAGTTAGGTCTGAAGCTAGAAACTATGAGGGGCCAAACTCCATCTGTCAGTCTTCCGAAGGACATGTTGCCTTTCTTAATTCAGTTTTCTACTTTATCTTTTGTTATATCATTGCTTCAAGGCTGCATCATCCATCGCCCAGCTAGAACTCATTAATAGCATTTAACCCTGGGTCATGCGTAGGGCTCTTTTTTTATCTGTAGGCTTGCGAGGTGCTGGCTAGTGTTTAAACTCACCATCTTCAAGCCAATTGTCACCAATGTATGGGAATCCTATTTGATATGAGGACATTCAGGGATGTTTTATTTAGCGTGATAAATTTATAGAGTTTTCTACCGACTAGAATCAGAATCTAAGACCAGTTTCCAGATTCTTCAGTCCATCTTCATCATCATCATCATCATCAATCGTATTTATTGAGCACTTACTATGTGCAGAGCACTGTACTAAGCACTTGGGAAGTACAAATTGGCAATATATAAAGACAGTCCCTACACAACAGTGGGCTCACAGTCTAAAAGGGGGAGACAGAGAACAAAACCAAACATACTAACAAAATAAAATAAATAGAATAGATATGTACAAATAAATAAATAAATAAATAGAGTAATAAATGTGTACAAACATATGTACATATATACAGGTGCTGTGGGGAAGACATCTTCATGCCATCTTCAGGTATGACTGTGTAAAATAGGTTGGAAGCAAGCTGGGACTTTTGCGTCATTGGCTCATACTGATGGGAAAATATCACAGATGAGGCCTCTCCAATTCTAATACAGCCAGTCATATAATAATAATAATAATAATAATGGTATTTGTTAAGCGCTTACTATGTGCAAAGCACTGTTCTAAACTCTGGGGAGGTTACAAGGTGATCAGGTTGTCCCATGGTGGGGCTCACAGTTTTAATCCCCATTTTACAGATGAGGTAACTGAGGCACAGAAGTCACACAGCTGACAGTTGGCGGAGCCAGGATTTGAACCCATGACCTCTGATTCCAAAGCCTGTGCTCTTTCCACTGAGCCACACATATCATAAATAGAGTAATCAGGGTCATGATCAAGTGTTTAGGGCAGGAAAGTTGCTTTTGTAGTTGTCAGCACCCAGGTCTATTAATGTTGTCTATTGTTATTAAGTTACGTAAATACTGAAGAAAAGTTATAATATTATTTCTGTCACTTCTCTATGGGAAGACCATGTCCTGGGCTCCTCCATGACTTAAATCCTCACGGTATAGTGCATAGCTGTTGATTTTCCTTGCTAGACTATCCTGAAGGACTCTAGCTAGATTCTTGCTATCAACAAAGAACAGTGAGAGCCCTAGGTAATTCCTGTAGGCAGTTTTCATACCCTCCCTTAGTCTCAAGGCATTTCTGTACCCATTTGTAATTTATGTATTTATATTAATGTCTGTCTCCCCCTCTAGATTGTAAACTCATTGTGGGAAGGGAATGTGCCTACCAATTCTGTTATATTGTACTCCTCCAAGGGCTTAGTATAGTGCTCTGCACAAAGTAAGCACTCAATAAATGTGATTGATTTGTTGATATTGTTCTCATCAACCCTTCTTGGTAATGTCTGCTGAGTTCCCAGAGTCTTAATAGCTGCCTCATATGCAGAATCTTGTAGTGATCACAATTTGTTGAATCCAGTGGGAAAATACTTCAATATAGCTGCTTTGATGCCAGTCGTAAAGCTTCTGTTAGGTGTCAGCTTGATATTCTGCCCTTTGGTTTGGAAACTACTCTGTACTACATTCATTACAGTTTAGAATGTACCAAGCAATGATCAGGCCATCACTTATGTACATGTTATTACAGTCTGCCATTTCTCCTATCTATAATTTATTTGAATGTCTGTCTTCCCTTCTAGACTGCAAGCTCATTGTGGGCAGGGAACATGTCTATCAAGTTTGTTATATTGCACTCTCCCTAGTGCAGTGCTCTGCACATGGTAAGTGCTCAATAAATAACATTGGTTGATTAATTGAAGCAGTGTTAACCAATCAATCAATGGTATTTATTGAGTATTTACTGCACTATGAAATCCTTCATGCTTCTGTATCGTTAATGATAAGCTGCTAAGCTGCTTAGATCTTGAGTCCTTCCAAAATGTCTTCCTTTTAGTGGACAAGGGAATTATTGTCTTGGTATTTATCACATTGCTATTTAGCTTTCCAATCCTGTGAGGTCCAATTATTTTGCTCTTTGCTTCATATTTCAACATTGTTTCCTATCCTAGTGTTGAAATATTTCAAGACAATTAACTGGTCAGTTATTAGCATTGTTAAAATAAGTTCATTTAGACCCCTTAAAGATTATTTTATTCTTCCCATTGGAGTCATTTATGGTTTAGAGCACGTTCAGAAATAATTGTAGCAATGCGCTTCTGTTCTTGGGGTAGTTGTTAGGTTTTTAGAGGCTCACTAACACCTCCAGGACTTAACTCAGAGGAACAACTACTTCCTGAAGGTGGGTGTGAGCAGGTGTGAGTCTTCTATATTTAAATATATCTCAACATTGTGATTGTAGCCATGCATTATAAATCTATAGCAGACCCAACCTCACCATCACCAGTATTATTACATATAACACATATACTTTCTTCAGGAGAGGTCTCATAGGGAGATGCAATATCACAGTAAGAACTTTTGTCTTAAAATTGAAGGATGATTATTAATATACATTTTATTTGTATTTACTCTTTTTAAACACACACACACACACACACACACACACACACACACACACACACACACACACACACACTACATTTTCAAAATTAACCCTGTCAAGCAATTGAATGGAAATGAAATATTGAGCAAATCCTTAGCATTGAATCAGTCAATCAATCAGTGGTATTTATTGAGCACCATTTTAAGCACTTGGGAGAGTATAATACAAGCTGGTAGACACAACTATTCACAACAAGCTTAGAGTCTAGAGGGGGAATCCACAAGATTTTCAAATGCTCCATGTAGGATGAAAATTCATCCCAGTGTTTACATGCAAGACCAATATTTTCAGTATTTTTATTTGATCATGGTGTAGGACTAGAAGACAAGAAGTCTGGCTTAAGAAGAAACCAGAAGAAATGCATTGTGTTCAGTGTTGAACAAATAATATCGGTTATGAATATCTATGAGAAGAACATAGGTTTTGCAATGATGAAAACTTTCCTGTTGGTGTCATGTTAATATTAAATAACTATCACCCACTCCTTTAAAAGGAACAAAAAAAATAATAGGGCACAGGACCAATATTGATCCAGGCTAAACAAGGAAGTTTCTAAAGCTGATGATCCTTTAGCTTTGATTTACCAATTGTGCAGAAGAATTGCTTCCAAACAATAGTTTAATTACCTTATTTGTCTCCTTCCATAACTTTGCACCTTTGCAAACTGCACTGAAGATTGGCAGTTTTATCTTTGGATAGTAGAGTCAAAGGTGTAACAAGGTTTTTACTTATTTTTAAATACGTGAGTCCACAATAATGCTTAAACATTTCGTTCCAGTTTTCTCATTTCATGGTTTTTTTCCAGTATCTTGTCAAGTATTTTAGAGGTCAGCTATCTAGCCTAATTTTTAAAAAATCTTGATGCAATTTTGTACCGTTAGATAAAGGCACTCAAAATACAAATTAAAAAAGGGTAGATAAGTCTGTGCAGCTCTGAAACAGCAGTAACTTAAGAGCTGACAATTGACACTTGTTTTCTGCCACTGTTTACTCTTCAATAAAAAATGCATATTTACCATAGCAACTGCCTCATCACGTGGGTCTGTATCTTAGATGCTGCACTCTAAAACAGAGAATAAACTCTTAAAGAAACATACACATGTCTTTCAGATATAGTTCCTTTAGGAGGCTGTGTTCTCCGTAAAGGAAGCTCTCTTTTCCTGGTTTTGGATGGTTTGCATCCTAACACATCCTTCTGCTTTATAGAAAAAAAAATTGGCTCTTGTTTGATATTTGAGAAATCAAAATATGATTACTTTAAAGAAAAGAGTATAGAGCCACAGATTTTTAAATATTTCTGATTTTATCAATTGTTTTTCTATTTTCTTGTGTGTCCTGAGAATGAAATAAAAACAAACAAACAACAACTACAACAAAAAAAACTGACAACGCCTGGCATGCTTTTGAAGAGGATTTGGATGAATTCAGATTACCCCCTGCTTTATTTGTAATGACAGTATCTTGTGTATATAAATTTCAGTCTCATCCAGCATGTGTTTTCCCCTGGAACAAGTCACCATAATTTTTCATAGGTGCGTCTGGTCATTTTGAGATAACTTATTAAAATGGTGATTTCCAGAAATGTTATATGCATCCTGCATTCTAGACCGGGGTAGACCAGTGGCATTTAACATTAGGTTTTACTCATGTCTGTGTTAAAATTCCCACTCTCAGTAAGCATTTCTCAAACCATTTTGGGGGACCTGATGATGCTCAGCCACTTCAAAAGTGTCCTCCCTATGATTTGGGAAGTGGTTTGAAGCACCAAGCAGCAGGAGAGGAGGGGATGAATGGAACTGAGGGTGGAGACAGAGAACAGCAGGGAGAGTGCAAGGGATGAAGAACATCAATAAAGTCTAGAAAAAAACCACCTCAAGAAACGACAGCTTTAAAGGAATCACAAAACACTACACGAACTAGCTGATAGTAGAATAAGACAACAGACTGAAAGTTTGTATTTGCAGATCTAAGCAAATAAGTAACCAAATGAAGGGAAGAGCAGCAGATAGAAATAGTTAGTAACTGGGAGTCTTGGCCATTTTTAATGTCAACTCTGTGCCCATCCTGGGATGAAAATTCATGCCCTAATTAGATCTGAGTGTGCAAGAGTGCCTCATATTGGTAGGATTGGCATCTGGGGCAATTTCTGATTGCAGCTTTAGCCAGGTTTCATCCATTCTCTTATCCAAGGTTCTATTGGACTTATTCTACGGTTATAACTAAAAGGCATCCACCATCAGGAATTTTGTGAAGTCTGAGGGGAACTCAGTCCCATTCAGTCCCTTCTGGCCAGTTGCCTTCGAAAAGAATGTAGTTTAAGGAAGTCTCTCAGCCTACAAAGTCTTTAGCATCCTGACATATTCCCACAGTTATGCATGCAATCCCTGCTTTGTGATCTTGGGCAAGTGACTCAATTTCCCTATGCCTCGGTTTCCTAATCTTTAAAATGGGGATTAAATACAGATTCACCTTCCCCTCCAGACTGTGCGCCTCATAAGGGACCTGCACTATCTCTGATCTGATAGTATCTTCTCCAGAGTTTAGCCCAGTGCATGTCATTAACAATTGTTATAATAATAATGATGGCATTTGTTAAGTGCTTACTATGTGCCAAGCACTGTTCTAAGCACTGGGGGGATACAAGGTAATCAGGTTGTCCCATGTGGGGCTCACAGTCTTAATCCCCCTTGTACAGATGAGGGAACTGAGGCACAGAGAAGTGAAGTGACTTGCCCAGAGACACACAGCAGACAAGTGGCAGAGCCAGGATTAGAACCCATGACCTCTGACTCCCAGGCCTGTGCTTGTTCCACTGAGCCACACTGTTATAAAAATAATAATAATCGTAATTATCATTATGTGATTTTCCTGTGATATCACCAGTGTGTATATATATATATACTCCAGTGTGTATATATATATATATATACTCCAGTGTGTATATGTATATATATATATATATATATATATACATATACACACTGGAGATATCACAGGAAAATCACATAATGATAATTACGATTATTATATATATATATATATATATACTGTGATACCTTCTAAAATAGTTAATTTCAGCAGGGCCAGAAGGACACAGTAGGTTATATTCTATTTTAAATTTTTGTTTTGTAGCACAGTCTTTATTTCTCCCAAGTTTAATGTATAGGGCAGGCTTAAGCACACTAGGTTTTCTGACTCTTCCTTTGTCAGTCATTTCAGAAGTGCTTATTTTGTTTCTACCATAGGCATATTAGGATCAGGTGTCATGTGGAGACTTCCATAAACCTAGCAAAGAAATATTCATCAGGGAATTCCTCCTCTCCACCTCATCCACTAGAGATATATTTCCTGGTCAAAGAAGGACTCTTGGTCCAGATCACTGCCAGATCACTGGGGGACCGAATTATCTTTAGATTTGTGACATTAACTAAAATGTTTAACTTCAGCTAAAAAGACTAATACCATTACTTCTCATGTTGTCTCCTGGTTGATGTGGATTTTAATTGGGCCCTTTGTTACCGGGGCAACTCTTGAACGGCAGATGTGAGGAGCTGCCATTGGTTCTCTTGAACTGCCTGAATGGGGTGATCCATGGGAAGGTCTCAGTTGGTCCACACTGCTGGTTATCACGTTTTGGAAACCAAGTTAGCTCTTATTTAGTGGCATGGGTCTGTCAGTTGGGGTTTGGGCAGGTTTCCTGCCAGTGCAAATGGAGGGAAGAAAGGAAGGACAAAGAGGGATGTCACGGGGCAGCAGGGAGGTGTGGTTAAAAAAAAAAAGCTGCAATCAATCAATTAGTGGTAGAGCACTTCTTTCACACAGAGCACTGTACTAAGCACTTGGGAGAGTACGGCACAATGGAATTAGCAACAGATAGTCAATGAGGCTGGTCCCTTATCAGCATTATCAACAGCATTTAGGGAGTGTCTGCTGTGGTTGGAGGGCTTTTCCTACAGCTCTTGATGCCACCACCATACATCCCAACACCTTATTTCATGAGGTGCAGCCACTAAAACCCAAGGCAAAAACGGGAGAAGAAACTCAATTTGGCATATCTATTCTCCTTTATTTTCAGTCACATGCTAATCGGTCTGAAAAATTAGAATATAGTGTAACGCTAGTATATTGAGTGGCAATGGGGAAAACCCAATTGTGGAGGAAAGCAAAGATCTAGCGGGTGAACTGACATTGTAATCCTAATATTGTGGGAGAAAATTGCCCAGATCCACAAACTCTTTCTCCAATCCTACTGCAGCTTACTCACAAGCCATTTTAAAATTATCAGTCATGAATTCCTATATCCTTCCTTAATAGATTATTTAAAACGGGGTATGTGTGCCTCACATTTAGTTTTAAGTAAGGCTAAAACTGTACACACAAATAGTAAGAGGTAATTGCTTATCATGTATCTCTTTGTTCCAGACACTTTTATAAAAGAGTATGTATTATGTATGATGTGACCTTCAAATGTCATGAATGTGTTGTGCAATAAACTGTCAATATTTGTGGTTATAAGGTACTAGATGACTTTTACAATAATTGGAACGGCTATATTAAAAGCTTGGATCACTCAGCTGGTTAAAGAGAAAGACATAGGCCAATGTTCAGTTGGGACTTTCCTTTTGCCAACTATTAAATGAAAGATATTGCAAGGTGCTTAAGATGTCTTCTTTGTTTAAAAAAGAATATGGCAAAAATGTCTCCAGGGGTTTATCTCCAAATAATAATCTTTTTCCCCTTTCAATGTGCGTAATTTTCAGGTAAAAACCAAGCTCCATAAATTAATGGCAAGTGATCAAGTCTTTTCTCTTTCATTACCGGTACAGCTTATTTTCTGTTTCTCTTAGTTATGAAATACTTCAAACAAATCAGACAGTCTAAAAGATGTATTCAAAAAATTCCCCCTTCTTTTTGGTCTGTGAATTATCTTAAAAGGATTTTAAAAGCTCAGAATTTTTTTAAAGAAATTACCTAGAAATCTGTGGGGAATTTGTGGCTTCCTTTAAAGCAGAGAAACATCTCTGTAGTTCACGTTGTTTTTATAAAACAGTAGTTAATTATAAATTATGGAAAAAAAAGAGGCATAACAAATATTTTGTAATAATTACAATGTGTAATTGGGGAGTAAATTACTTGAAAAATATCTGTTTTACTGTACAGTACTATTGATTAATGTCTTTCTGTGCTTAGGAAGAGCCTCCACTCCTTTAAAAGCACATTATAATGAGAAGCCCTGCATTTTAAACATGAATCGTATAAATGAAACACAATAGAATGCTGCATTTGAGCCCTGTGAAGCAATGCAACCCTCCAATTGTCAGAACTCCAAATAGCAGTAAACATGTCGCCCGCCTCCAGAGTGGACAGTAACTGTCTTGCCAATTACAGTCAGTTGTTCTACACATTTCATACTCTCTCCTTCCTGCATGGGAGAGAATACCTAGATGTTTCGGCTTTAGGTTGGAGCGGGGCGGGCATTTGCTATGAAAGGTCAGCGATGGTTTGAGGTACCTTAATTAAACCTAAGGCGTTTCCCTCATCTCCGCCACCTTGGTGGTCTCCAAAGGGTGATGGTGCCAGCTTTCTAAGATGCCACTTATGAAGAAGGGCTCTCTGAATGGCTGGGTGTTCCTGAAACAACTAATGGAAGAAGAACACACTTTTTCAGACTCTGAATACACAGCTTTGGTCAGCGACCTCCGCTACCCATTATAAGGTCTCTTGCTGTGTTTCACTGTGCCATCCTTGACTCATATTTGTCCTTGTGAAGATTTTCTTCAAGAAGGGCCATCCTATTTATGATTGCTGCATGCCTGGATGATTTCCCAGCAATCTACATTCATACCTCATTGCTGGAGACATTCGTACCTTATTGGTGTTCTTCAAGTCTTTTCTTTGCCTGCCTCCCGTCAGTAGCATAGTGGCAGTACCATAGTCTGGCAGGAAAAGGGAAAGACATTCAGCATGGGTAGTGTAAGACGGTAAGAGAGGAGTGTTTACGTTTAGGATAGCTCAATTTGTAGGAGACTGGCGAGCTACAAAGTATCCTTAAATAGGCCTAAAGAGTTCAGGGTTGGTCAAACCCAAAACACGTTTGGGTCTCAGTATCCTTCTCTCCTGTTCCTTAAGGCCTGTGTATTTCAAGGGAAATTTAATCCATGTGTTTCCGATTCAATTTCACTCCACTCATCAAAATACTGCTGGAGAGGAACTATTTGATGTCCAAGCTGCATTATAGCTTTCTTTGTTGTTTTTTTCTTTTAATAGGAGCCATTTAAAGTCAATTCTTTAAACTGGGCTGTCAAATCTTGCCAAAACCAAACTGACGTCTTCTGAGGTTCTAGTTGGGTTCAGAATTTTGAGTCCACAAAGCGAGAGAGAGTGGTCTGCTGGGGATAAACAAATCTCCTCGTACAAACCCTCCTCTAGACTGGGCTAGCCACAGCCCAGTGGTTAGGCTTTTCACATCAAATTCACCAACTGCAGTTCAGAGCTAGTCATCATTTAATAATAACAAAAATAAAATCTGGCTGTTGCTTCCTCACTGATGGACTTCCTTTCTATTTCTTTTCTAAAATAGCTCCCTATTTAAACAAATCCTTTGGCCAATCCATATTAATGCTTAACTGCTTAACATTGCTATATATGGTCATTTATAAAACCTAAAACCTTGGTGATAAACCAGAGACAGAAAATGGACCCTGACCTAAGGCTGTAGCAACTTGTTCTGAGGACCCGATCGTAGTGATTCAGAGGCATATTATAATATTTTTACATGTTGGAAGTTAAATGTTAAATTAATAAAATGTGTTTATGCAAAGTTCTATATCCAAGAAAGTAGACTTTCTTATTAACTAATGAATTCTGTGTAGGAATTGTTTTCCCTCAGAATATTATGGTGAATGCTTTTCCTCATTTTGAAAATGCTTTAAACTTGTAAGATGGAAAAGTAATTCCGGTGGACATTTGCCATGGCACATAGCATTTCCCAGGAAGTCTTGGTATATCCATGCAAGGAAAAGAGAGAACATTAAGATTTCTAGTGTGTTCCTTCCTACCACCTCAACTGTCTCGTAGCTTTCACAGAAGATAGTAATTCTCATTAATGGAGGAAAGTACACATTATAGAGATGTGCATTGTTCAGACCCTCAGAAAGTTTACCCCACACCATATGCACTCTTTGTACCTACATTCCACCAAGAATACTGAAGAAATCTGACTAATCTTGACTTCCCTGTGTCATAAAAGAACATATGCCAGGGTATCTGGAGTCTTACCTACTCGATGTTGCTAAGATAAGTATTTAGGAACCAAATGACCTTAGAGTTTTAAAAGAAAAATACAATGAAAACCTTTGAAATTGTGATTAGGGCAGAGCTGTTTGTAGGAGGGATTTATGGCATGAAATTTGTAATCAGCCTGGAGAACTGCTTGAACAATTTAAAGCGAAACCTTTTATTTCTCTTCCTTTGCTTTGTGGTTCAGAAAGAAACCAAGTGGCAATGTGGATTTGAATCCAGATGAAATCCCTAACTGCAATGAGTGCATCTTTCAGATGTTGGTAGAAAATTAGGACCTGGGGAAAGGAAGTAAGGCAGGAAGATTCAGAGCAGTAGCAAAACAGGGAGGAATAAAGTCAAGATCATGCTGACCCCAAAGATCAGCAAAGAAACCCAAGTAATTAATTCCCTCTGGCAGGGCCTATAACACGATCCTAAACCTTCAATTCAGGGTCCAATTCTAATGGCCCCCAATAATCTACTCTCTTAAACCTCCACGGAGGTTGGGGAGAATTAATTTAGATCCCCATTAAAACCAGAGTATGCATTATCCTCACAAATGAAGACTTGAAGTGTAATATTTGAATATAAATATCCTTTGGTTTGTGCTGTGAGCTTATCCATCCCATTTCTAAAAATACTAGACCCTTGGGACGTAGGTGTCTTGTCACGTCTATCTTAAGGAAGGCCTCTCACGAAATCCAGTCAGAATTGGACACATTCTCAAAGAGGGTGGGTTAATTTTCTCTGGTTGCCCTTTACCCACTGGAAATGCTCCTTTCAGGCAGGATGTGACCTGATTATCTTATATCTACTCTGCCACTTATTATAGTTCTTGAAACATAGTAAACATTTAAATTATAATTCTCATTATTATTACTTCAAGGAAGGAAAACAAGTGTTTTCACATAGCAAAAAAGGAAAATTGAAATGGCCTTGGGCTGTTCAGGCTGCCGGGCCATGGAAATTTTTGATGCCCTTTGGAGTAAGCCCTCACCAGTTATTGAGTCACCTGGTTTGTCAGTGTCAGTGGATGAGGAAGTTAATGCGAATGGTAGCTGTGGTGATATTCAGATAGTGGAGCCAAGGGCATGACCAGCAGAAAACTAGAGTTCATCCTTCTATTTGTTTTCCTGGATCAAGTTGGGGATGAGGAGGGGCCGTTTACCTGAACTCAATGGAAACAAAGCTCCACGTTCACTGAAGAGACCACATCAGTTTCTTTGTCGGTTGGTTTTCTTTTTGTTTTCTATTGTATTCAATAATCATTTACTATGGTCCAGGCTCTGTACTAAGCGCCAGAGTAGATTCAAGATAATCGAGTTAGATGCAGTTCATGTCCCACCTGGGATTTACACCTTTAATTCCCATTTTACAGATGAGGTAACTGAGGCACAGACAAGTCAAGTGGCGCTTACTTTGTGCAGAGCACTGTACTAAGTGCTTGGAAAGTACAATTCGGAAACAGATAGAGATAATCCCTAACCAACAATGGGCTCACAGTCTAGAAGAGGGAGAAACACAACAAAACAAGTAGACAGGCATCAATACCATCAAAATAGATAAATAGAATTATAGCTATATACACATCATTAATAAAATAGAGTAATAAATATGTACAAATACACACAAGTGCTGTGGGGAGGGGAAGGGGGTAGAGCAGAAGGAGGGAGCAGGGGCGATGGGGAGGAGGAGCATAGAAAAAGTGGGGCTCAGTCTGGGAAGGCCTCCTGGAGGAGGTGAGCTCTCAGTAGGGCTTTGAAGAGGGGAAGAGAGCTAGTTTCGTGGTTGTGAGGAGGGAGGGCATTCTAGGCCAGAGTAGCACCACACACAGTAACACAACACCTTCACAACATTGCCAAGATCTGCCCTTTCCTCTACATCCAAATCACAACCTTGTTGGGTCAATCTCTCATCCTGTTCTGACTGGATTACTGCATCAGCCTTCTTTCTGATCCCCCATCCTCCTCCCTCCCCCAGCTTCAGTCTATACTTCACTCTGTTGCCTGGATTATCTTTGTACAGAAACCCTCTGGGCATGTCACTCCCCTCCTCAAAAATCTCCAATGTTTGCCTTTCAGCCTCCGCATGAAGCAAAAACTCCTCACTTTCAGCTTCAAAGCTCTCCATCACCTTGCCCCCTCCTACCTCTCCTCCTTTCTCTCCTTCTACAGCCCAGCCCACACAGTCCGCTCCTCTGCCGCTGACCTCCTCACTGAGCCTCCTTCTCGCCTGTCCCTCCATCGACCCCTTGACCACATCCCCTCCCTGGCCTGGAACACCCTCCCTCCACATATCCACCAAACTAGCTCTCTTCCTCCCTTCAAAGCCCTAATGAGAGCTCACCTCCTCCAGTAAGCCTTCCCAGACTAAGCCCCCCTTTTTCCTCTGCTCCTCCTCCCCTCCCTACCACCCCACTCCCTCCCTCTGCCCTTCTCCCTTCCACTTCCCACAGCACTTGTGTATATTTGTACATATTTATTACTCTATTTTATTAACGATGTGTATGTATCTATAATTCTATTTATTTTTGGTGGTATTGACACCTGTCTACTCATTTTGTTTTGTTGTCTGTCTCTCCCTTCTAGATTGTGAGCCCACTGTTGGGTAGGGATTGTCTCTGTTGCCAATAGTACTTTCTAAGCATTTAGTACAGTGCTTTGCACACAGTAAGTGCTCAAAAAATATGATTGGATGAATGAATGAATAAGTGTTCAATAAATACAATTGACTGACTGACTGACTCATTGAGGAGGTGTTAAAATAATTGTGGTATTCATTAAGTGCTTACTGTGTGCCAGGCACTGTACTAAGGGCTGGGGTGGATGCAAGCAAATTGGGTCGGATATAGTCCCAGTCCCGTATGGAACTCATAGACATAACCCCCCTTTTACAGATGAGGGAACTGAGGCACAGAGAAGTGAAGTGACCTGTCCAAGGCCACAGAGCAGACAAGTGGTGGTGCTGGAATTAGAACCCATGGCCTTCTGATTCCTAGGCCCTTGCCCTCTCCTCTACACTATGCTGCTTCCCCTCAGTTGGGGTTTTTCCAGAAGCTAGAACAGTGCTACTTTCCAATAGTAGCCCTGGCCAGGCTGGAGTGGAATATGGAAGGGACAGTGGTGCTGCCCCATAAAGTGCTCTATCCCAAGCCAGCTTTTCCAAGATGGTGCTCCTGACAGGAATCCAGTTTGAAGCTGTCTGTGGGTGTGGAGCAGCATGGAGCCAAAGTCTGGATTCACTCTATTCTAGAGCAAGGGACCCCGTGACATCGTCTCTTCAGGCCCCACACATAGCTCCAGCCAGCTCTGCTTGGCCCACACAGAAGCAGGGGCCTGGTAATATGAGCTTAATTTCCAGCTCGGCCCCTCTAAGAACAATTGACCCTGTGTGACCATGATCAATTATCATGTTTGTTACTATGTGTCAAGCACAGTTCTGAGCTCTGTGGTAGTTACAAGTTAATCAGATTGAACACAGTCCCTCTTCCACAGGGGGCTCGTTTTCTCAGTAGGAGGGAGAACAGGTATTGAACCCCTGTTTTACAGGTGAGGAAACAGAGGCACAGATCACTTAAGTGACTTGTCCCAAGTCACCCAGCAGGAAAGTGGCAGAACTGGAATTAGAACCCATATCTGCTTACTCCCAGGCTCTTGATCTTTCCACTAGGTCACACTGTTTCTCTGTGGAAAAGAGAAGAATAACTGTTATAGAGGGAAAGGGAAAGTTACTCCTTTTGAAAACTTCATGAAGAGCCACCAGAAAAAATATAAATGGAATTGTCAAATGTCACTGTTTTTTTCCTTTCCTTCCTCATCTGCCTACATTCATTTTCCCCATTTTCTTCCTAACCTTTCCTTGCTCTGTCTTTTATGTCCTCTCTCTTTTTTTATCTCTTTTCTTCCCCAGTCCCAAACTCATCTACCACATCTCAGGTGAGATGGAGCGCTAGTTGAATAAAGTCTGGAACCACACCCCAGTAGGGATACATCAGTTGCAATAATGAGTCTCAGATGCAAAGCTATTCTTTCAAGTAGCAGCTGTTGGTGCTTTGGCACGTTGTGAAGAGAGAAAAATCAGGAGGGGGGAAATCCCCTTCATCTCTGTTTTAAATTCTTAGGCCTTGTGTGCACTTTTGCTCATATATATGTATAAATGAAAGGCCTTTGGAGGTAAGACTTCACTAGAGTTAAGGTTGAACAGCCGTCTATTGCATTTGGCCTGCATTCTCTGTGAAGAGTCCCCAAGACCACCCACATCTTATTATACTTCATTGTTGTTTTTAGTTTGTTTTCTTAGAAGGATTAGTTTTAGAGTAAACTCTATAGTCTCTCTGGCTCACCAAAAATATTCAGTTCTGTATAAAGTGAAAATTAGACTCTTAAATCTCCAAAGAAAGCTGTTTATCTTACAAATTTATTCTTTTTATTGGGCCACACATATTCTAGATAGAAAGATAAAAGGGAATCAGATAACAGACCATCACTAAGAGTGGCACATAGCAAAACAGAGCTAGTACTCTTATTCTGTAGTCTTTCTGAATGGTCTGTTAGATTTACCCATATATTTATCTGTAATGTTCACAAGGCCCATACTAAAACCCCAAATGCAAATAGGCTATTTATCAACCCTACTGTATTTCCCTTTTAGTAATCTTGAAATCACTCATCTCTCCGCACAGAAAACCTTTGGATAGAATACTATATGCAAACAGTGGAAAATGAAGGCCTGGGTGATTAAAACAATTCTGAGGATCAACACCTTGCCAAGATCTACCTTGAAAGCCCACATACAGAATCCTTAAATCCTGCTAACAATTCAAAATGATAGTTATTGGCTTCTCAACCTACATAAGGTTCCTTAACTGCATTTCCAAGAGGGCTGGCCTGGAATTTTAATCAGGTTTATATTTATTTTGAGCTGACCAAATACCCTTAACAAAAAGAAGATTTGTAACCCTGAAAGAAGAAGGCTGAATAAGGGTATTTTGAAAGGCAGGAGAGTTGGGGAATCTTCCAGATGTTCATTCTTAGAGGTGGGTCAGACAGTGCAATGAGGATCCATCCTCGTTTGGGAATCAGCGTGGCTTAGTGGAAAGAGCCCGGGCTTGGGAGTCAGAAGTCATGGGTTCTAATTCCAGCTCCGCCACTTGTCAGCTTTGTGACCTTGGGCAAGTCATTTAACTTATCTGGGCCTCAGTTCCCTCATCTGTCCAATGGGGATGAAGACTGTGAGCCCCACGTGGGACAACCTGATTATCTTGCATCTACCCCAGCGCTTAGAACAGTGCTTGGCACATAGTAAGCGCTTAACAAATACCATCATTATTATTATCCTCTCTGACCCTCATTAGGTTGGGTAAATTGCAGACTCCAAAGTTCTATACAAAAGTCAGTAGATCCCTGAAGCCACTGGCCATCAGTCTTGGGTGATGCAGCAAAATACATATTGGCAGATTACCTCCAGTTCCATATCAGAGCTGTGGTGTTAGATTTCATTCCAAGCCCCTTTCAAGTATCATAGTCATTGTGCAATAAAGTAAATATTTCTGAGGCTGCACTCTTGATTTTCTTATCAGATTTATTCCCATAACTGCTAATCCTCTGGATTCAGTAATTTGCAATAGGTATTCCAGTCATTAGTGTGAATTAAAGCAGTTGTACTCTGGGTAGAAAAGCTGACCAGGAATTGATCACCTGAGATTATTTTTTTAGGCAACTTGCTGGATTTTCTAGTTGGTTGTTCTCAGAATTATTCTCAGAGCATTTTGAGACGTTGGACAGTGTGACTGTTGAAAGGGGTTGGGAAAGAAGTTTGACATCTGACATCCTGCACCTCACCTAAAGGAGGATCCCAAAGACTTTTACAGAAAAGAAAAAAACAAAG
Source organism: Tachyglossus aculeatus (assembly GCF_015852505.1). Classification (NCBI taxonomy): domain Eukaryota; kingdom Metazoa; phylum Chordata; class Mammalia; order Monotremata; family Tachyglossidae; genus Tachyglossus; species Tachyglossus aculeatus. Next base: position 62,758,228 of record NC_052076.1, on the reverse strand, counting down.
CTTAGAATCGGAATCAAATGCATTTTCCTTTATCTAAACCAGTTGCCATTAAAGACTCCATTCTACATAAACCTGTGCAGTCTTCAAAGGCCATAGGGCCCCCAGTGAGTAAGTGAAAAATCTGACCAGGACTCTTTCCCAGGTGGCAGGAAAGTAACGGATTAAACCAATTCTTCATTCTTCCCGACTTTCTATTGGGAATAGATGAGGAATGGTTTACAAGGCTGTTCCAGGTATAGATTACTTCTCCAAAACCTAAACCTCACATCGACCAGTCATTCACTGAGTGCTTACTAGGTGCAGAGCATTGTTCTAAGTGCTTGGGAGAGTACAGTATAACACAGTTGCCAGTCCCGTTCTGTGTCCATAAGGAGCTTACAGTCTAGAGGGATATCCTTCCTGACCATCATCAGTCAGTCAATCATATTTATTAAGCACTAACTGTGTGCAGAGCACTGTACTAAGGGCTTGGGCTAGTACAATATAACAACATAACAGACCCATTCTCTGCCCACAGTGAGTTTTCGGTCTAGAGGGGGAGATCATCTGAATTTGGTTGAGCGCTCCCAGGCAATGTGATGTACCAAGCCAATTACACCTACATATTCCATTCCCTGCACTTTTGGAAATTAAACTGCCAGACATCCAGTTCTGGGTCGATAGGGAAGGGGTCAGGGGAGGTAGAGAAACCAGGAATACAAGCGGCATTAGAACAGTAAGGAAAACATACTTTTCAGTACACATACCCTCCCTCTCACCCACCCTCTTCCCTCTACAGACATTCTATGCCTGCTCTGCTCTGCTGTTACAGCCTTTTTCAGCTGTTTGGCGTCAGGCCTGGAGTATTGGTATAATATATCCTCTGGTTTCCTTATATTTTAAGACTATTCTTTACAATTATGTCCCATCATTTCTGTGCAAAAGGCAAGCGGTATGCAAATTTCATTCCCTTTTCTAATGGTTTGGGTTACATAACAAATAGCGGCAAGAGGAACCATTTGTATTGATAGTTTATGGGGGGAAATGTTCGAGACTGTGCAAAAAAAGATTGAACTCTGCAGCTCTGTGAGTTTATGGGAGTGGTGCAGCTGAGTTTCTGCACATGACTCTGAATATGCCACTATATGTTTATCATAGTCTAATTGTGGAACAGAATTTCCATACTTTCCATCCTTCCATTCATGAGATTGCAGTGGCGCATGGATAGAAGGCACTACCCGGGACAAATGATCAGTTTGGATAATTCTCTTTCCTGTCCCAAAATAGCTGTATTTCTTCATGCCATTGGGAACCAGCTGAGGCACATTTTTTTCATTTATTGCGTTACTTAATGCAAATGTGATTTCGATCATACAGCAAACTCTACAGCTAGTTCATATTATAAATTAATCAGATTCAACAAAACACCAACATTTTAAACTTTTGGAAAAAAAAATATTTAATAGGAGCTAAGCAAAAGAAGAAATCAAACCAGCTGCTGACACAGCTGTTTCTTTTCTTGTATGATTCAGTTCAATATAAAGGTACCATATGCTGCTTAAAATGATGATAGGAAAGATGAAATAATTTAAGAGAATAACAAGAAAATACATGAATTGTCAGCATTCTGTCAGATTTAAAGAATGAAATAGACAGGTGTAGTATTGACATGTTTAACTTTATGTTGTGTTAGCAGTTTCAGTGAGAACAACTTCTGACATGTGCTGAAGTGATGTGAGAACATTTTTTCTGTGTTGCAGACATTGGGGAAGAAGCTGGAAGATCCATGGCAGTCCAGCAGCCAGCTCTGCTGAGAGATAGGAGTCTAGGTTCTGCCATGAAGGACTGCCCTTACTGTGGGAAAACCTTCCGAACATCTCACCACTTAAAGGTGCACTTGAGGATACATACAGGTGAGAGAGAACGGAGAGGGAGAGGGTTTGCTCATCGCCCCAGGCTGCCTTGAGGGGCAGAGATGGATTTTTGCCCACGTAGGTCAGATTGAGCTGACGAATAACCATCTTCAAAAGTTTCTTTGAAACACTAGAACCCTTATGACACTCATCATACCCTCTGTGACACCTTTTCCCTCCGAGTGCTAACTCGATACTCATCCTCAGTTTGTTCCTGTCCTCATGTACTCCCCTGTTCTACCAAGGAAATGATAGTTTCCTCCAGCCTGAGAGTCGGGTATGGTGTTTACTTCTGCCTCTGCCTGTTTTGAAGTGCCCTATAGCCTTTCCCTTTATTTTTTTTCTTCTGGGTTGGCTTTATCATGACCCTTTCGTCTACCTGACTGTTCCTCTGATCTCCGCCCAGCCTCTCTCTTCCATCGTGACTGGTTGTAGCATTTTCAGTCCGGTACCATGCTATCCTATTATACAATGCAGAAATCTATCTGGGTTATAGATACTTCCATTTTCTTTGATTTTCCTTCTGACACTTTATCCATTGGATATGAGTTGCTTCAGAGGATAGACAAATATGCCATCCATTTTCAAAAATAACTGTGGTATATTTCCTAAAGAATCAATAAATGCATGGCTCTGCAGGGATATTTAATACCAAGAGCCCAGTATTCATTCTGTGGTTAAAGACTAAGGGCCTCATAATCGGTGAGTGTAAATTCCACTGATACATCCAGGGGGTGGCACAAGTGTAAGGTTGTCTTCTTTTGCCTCCCTGATACAAAACTAGTGACTCACCCTGGCTCAGCAGTTCCATTTTGGATTAGTTGTTGCCAGAGCTAATGGTGCAATTTTATTGTTTTCCCAGACTTTACCTCAGTGAAAATCAGGTTCATGAAAGGAAAGGTAAACAAGTGTCGAATAGAATGCTGAAAAGGAGATCTCCAAAGGAAGAGAGGAGTGACCCCCAAGGGCTGTCATTGAATCCATGTGTCTGTTTATTGTTATATTGTACTCTCCCGATTGCTCAGTACAGTGGTCTGCACACAGTCAGCACTCAATAAATACAGGAGAATGAATGAAGGAATCCCCAGTGCTAAGAGCAGACGCTGTCTGCTCTTCGGCCTGTCCCCCAGTAGGGTGGGGATGGTGAGGTGAGGACAATTCTGGGTTCCGATGATCTAGCTATCTCCCTCCAAAGGTGGATGTTGAGAAAATGGAATGCTAGTAGAGAAGGGGTATTGGCCATCCTCTCTGGCAAACCTCTTGCTCCTGGGAGGAAGTGAAACCCAGTGCCCATGACAGAATAGGAGAACGGAGTGCAAGGGGAATAATATGATTGTGTGGGATCTAGAGACCCTCCTTTTCTTTCTCCTAATTCTCTTCCTCCTCTTCTTCCCTTCCTCCTGCTTCTCCTCCTCCTTCTCTCCCTCCTCCTCCTCCCACATCTTTTCTTTTTCCTTTTTTTCTCTTCTCTTCCTCTTCCGCCTGCATCTGCTCCTCATTCCTACAGCACCTTGATTGTTTAGGGTTTCTGGAAGGCACACTTTCCTTTCTATTTAATAAGAAACCCTTGGCTAGGTATCTCAGCTTCTGTGATATCCTAAAATAGTCTAGAGAAACCATGAGGCCCAGTTGTCTTTGGATCTATAATGCCTAGACTTGTTGGGAGAGGGCAAGAGATGAAATACAGTAGAAAGAGGGTCAGACATTGCCAGGTGTGTATCCGGTACTCTCCATTATGTAAGGTACAGTGGGAAATGTACTCACATCTGCTGGCTATTGACAGATTCTGTGAATGCATTTTCTAACTTGCCTATCTTACACTCAGGGAACAGTTTACCTGCTATAAGCTATTTGAAAAAAACATTTCTATAACATTTAGAATCAAACTTGACAGAGCTCCTGGTTTCCCTTCCTCAGTGTGTCTCTGAAAATCCCACTAGTTGAGTGGACAATATTACTATAATTGTAAAGATTGGGAAGCATTATTCGCCGTAATGCAGAATGTATTGCAGGTAAGCCCATTGCACTACAAAGATAGCACCAAGACCTGTTCAGCAGCCCATTTAGAAGGCGTAACAAATTTTCTGAAAATTCCAAGAAAATAATGGAGAAAGTTAGGAGGGGGGTTGAGATGGATGGGAAAACATCCCTGAAAATATCATCTGTGTGAGCATTTGCAGTGTGCAGCATTTAAAAGGCATAATAACAACCAGATAAAGATCAATTTCCTTTTTTCCTAAGAACAAAGAAGTTGGAAAATGCTTACACTTGTGTGTTTGAATGGAACAGAAAGTGTTACATTATATGAAATAAACATTCATTATAAGAATTTAAAAGAGTGGATTACATGAGTAATTAAAAGTCAAAATTAAATTATCCCTTATTGAACAGTTTAACAGGTGAATTCAAATTATTAAAATGTATAATGCTGAATTTTCCTTTTCATTTGATTTTTTTGTACTTCTGATAGATGTGGAAGGAGGATTAGGCAGATGACTTAAAATGTATATGTTTTACAGACATCTTTACTTTTGAAAAGTTGCTTTCCCCTAGGTACGTTTATTCAGATGAGCACATTTTTAAACCCAATATCTAGTAAATAGAAATGATTTTCAATTGGCTGGGATAATAGGCTTTACCTTCACTGAATTTTTCTGTCACACTCCATCTTTATTAGAAGTCTTGATCGTGCAACACTGACTGATAAAAACCACTCTCCCTTTCTTCTCCACTACATTAACTCAATTACCGCTCTTGTTCTCCCAACACCTGTTTATTAGAGAGGAGCTGAAGTCGTTTAGCCGAAGTCAGATTTGTTGAACACCTGGGGAAACCGCAGGTAGCTTGGATGTTTTGGTAACAAACGGTCTCTCTGACTGCTGGTCAGTGAGAGCAGCATGGAGCTCTAAGGGCAGCCAGGGAGTGGAAGCTATTTAGATCCTATTCCACCTCTGTCATTAGCCAATCTGAAGCACTGGTGACATCACCCGCCTTTAATAATAAATCCTCCTCCCTCCTACTTAGACCGTGAGCCACATGTGGGACAGAGACTGTGTCAAACCTGAATATCTTGACTCTATCCCAGTGGCTTAGTATAGTGCCTGGCTCATAGTAAAGTTTTACAAGTACCATTTAATAATAATGATGATGATAATAATAATAATAATAATAATAATAATAATACTCCATCCTGTAGTAGGATTCAGGTTCATGGGGCATACTTGGTGAGAATCCTCATGGAAGATCACAAGGCCCCTTCACAGATGAATCCTAAGGTATATAGTTACGACTGCATTTTTCTACACCAGAATGCCCCTAGCTATCAATCAATCAATCAATCAATTGTATTTATTGAGCGCTTACTGTGTGCATAGCACTGTACTAAGTGCTTGGGAAGTACAAGTTGGCAACAAGTTGGCAATCAGAAGCTAGCCCTTCTGATTTCTAGATTCAATTGTGTTGGTGAGCGTCGGGGTTGGACGATCAGATATTTTTTCACTAGTTTTTCTCTGTCTATATTAAAAGTGGTGGGGCTGTAAATAGCCATAGTATTGTTGAAACATGGCATCTCTAAAAACCCTCCTGCCTCCACATCTCCTTTCCTGCACTGGTTAGTAACTCTCTGATACCTCTCCCTTGGTTTTTAACTATTTATCAAGCAGATTCTGAGTGCTAAATGCCTCCGTGTTCTCCCGTGTTTCTGCAAGGAAAATATCCTCGGATTCTAGTATGAGATTTTATTTCAATAATATTGGTATCAAGACACTCACTCAATCAGTCAGTGGTATTTACTGAGTTCTTACTATGTGCAGAATGCTGTACAAACATAATCATTCAATAATTTAAATCAGTAGTAGTAGACCCTTGTAGAAACCACTCTATAACTGACCAGTTTCACATATGAACAATTGTGGTATTTGTAATGCAATTTATTAGAACAGTGCCCAGTGCTTAGAACAGTGCTTTGCACATAGTAAGCACTTATCAAATGATATTATTATTATTATTATTATTATTATTATTATCATTATGTGCCAAACATTGTCCTAAGTCCTGGGGTAGACACAAGATGATCAAGTCAGATCCCTGTCCCTCTTGGGGCTCACAGTCTAAGTAGAAGGGGTAAACAGGTATTAAATCTTCATTTTACAGATGAAGAAACTGAGGCACAGAAAAGTTAAATGACTTGGCCAAGATCAAACAGAAGGGCAAATGGCAGAGCCAGCATTAGAACCCAGTTCTTCATGGTGTTACATTATAACTCCAAAAAATCCCAAATTCCAAGGACAGTCCATACAAGATTGACAAAGTGGACTAGGGGAAAGATTACAGTCTTGTGTGTCCAGAGACCTGAGTTATAAACTCACATAACTTCTTGGGGCCTTAGTTTCTGGCATTTTTCCCTTTTAATTATGGTATTTGTAGACTGTGAGCTCCATATGGGGCAGAGACTATCTGAACTGATTGCATTGTATCTACCCCAGCACTTAGCACTGTACTTAGCACATAGCAAGTGCATAACCAACACTATCATTATTTTATTATGATTATTATTATTCATAAAGAACTCCTAGAAAGTTTACTGGCACTAGAGAGAGTAACTGCTCTCAAAATTAGTACTATCTGTTATCCTCAGTGCCTGTTAGTCCCTGGTACAAAGAGAGTTGCATTAATTATTTCAGGATGAGCCTTTTTCATTCCAAACTCTAGAAAGAGTAAATATACCTCTCGCATTCCACAATGGACTTCTGAAAAGGGACTAAAATAATCGGAGAGACTACTGCCTCATTTGTATTTGGATTAACAACCATCACATTGTGGTGCATATCCTTGGATGTCTCCTTCAAGACATCTTTTGTGTCAGGGTTGGGGGAAAAGGGGTTATTTTCCCAAGGAAAATTGATGCTAAAATATATAATAGACATATCTTACCAGCAGCAAATTCTAGGCATTAAAGTTCATTGACTAAAAAAACTCATTATTTTTTCAAATTATGAAATTATGTGAATATGTTTATTAATGTGGTTACCATGTGTTGTGTTCAGTGTTCCACATACCTCAATCCCAAAGATTGCATTCAGAAACCTCTTAAATTAATGAAAAATGTCTGGAAAGAGGGTAGGTTGTATTACAGTCCTACCCTGTTGTAGCAGTAGATCCGTCGGTATGTAAACTGAATAAATCAAGCCCTAGAATATCATCTTTTGAACTTGATTCTCCAACATTCCAGAAGTCTAAGTTCAAGTACATAGGGAAATGCTGAAGTGAAAAGAATAAAGTGACTATTTGTGTACAGTTATAAATATAGAAATATGAGCTCATATATCATGCATTGATGTTAGGGTTATTTTCCTCATGCTTATGGTAATCTTTGTTGATAGGGATGTACATCTATACATAGGCAAAATCATTGGTTGTATGTGTGTGAATGCACATGTAGCGTTAAGAGGTTTCAGTGAAGGATACAAATACATTTGTGTGTCTGGCCTTCAGATGTCAAGACTTCCCTCACTTATTTTCCCCACCTTCAATGTTGGAGTGGAAAAAAACTAGCAAAATCAGTAATTGTTCCAGTTGATGTTATCCCAGGCGTCCAGGAAAATATCATAGGTCAGTGTGCAAGGAAACACTTTACTAGAAGTAGCTATAGAAGTAGTAAAGGTGAAGGAGCTAAGAAAGACTATTCCCCAGTGATGTTAAGCATCAACATGCTTTCAATGAGAAGAGCAGTCTGGTGAACAGAACCCTGGATTGCATTTCCATGCCATTCGTTTGTGAAGATCAGAACCAGTAGTCATCTGGTGTCTCAGTTTCTCCAAAAAAGAGAGCTTGGTGACTCAGCTAGGTAACCTGGCATTGCTATGAATGTTACAAGATTTGAAATGAGCCTTAAACATTTTGGTTAAAAGTATGTGATGGCTATCACGATAATGATAAATGCCTTAGTCCTGCTGTAGAGGAAGCCTTTCATCTTCAAAGAGCACAACATACACTAACTTGTACATAAATGTATGTGGAAATTAAAGTTTGGAGGAACTACTCCAGCTGTCCTATGCTCTGTGGTATACGTATTTTATCCTTGATGCTTTTATTATTTCCTCCTCAGGGTAATGTTACTGTGCAGCTTTAGATTTTGGAAAAACCTACTGAATAAATTAATATATAGGCAGGTGAAAATGTGCAATTCACATTTCGCTTTCAAAAAAGAGAGCCTGTGTTACTGTCCTTCGAGTGGGAACAGACACCTGTTTAAAAAAAAAAAGAAACGGGCTCAACAGGAAATTGTTTTTTACAAACTAAACTTCCCTCACATTTGATTTTTCTGAGAGGAACTAAAAGCTCATTTTATTTTTCTATCTTCCCCTTTCTCAATACTGTACATCTTGCTCTTCCTAGCTTAATGACATCCCAAATTTTTGTTGAAAATAATTGATTGAATTTAAATTTCCTTAAAAGTTTAAGAGGTAATGTTACAGTATAAATTTCCTAGCAAACACTAAGTAGGGAAATATCCATTAGTGAAATTAACTACAGTTTCTAGGTAGCTAACAATGTGCAGTATACAGTAGGGCATGGCTAATGAACACTGCAGTGGGTGATATTTCATTATACAAATTAATGCTCACATTTTAATGGGAAAGTCACATAATGAATCTCGGCTTCAGTGACAGCAATTAGAGACACAGATTGTCCCCTTCTGGACAAGGCACTGTTTAGCAATAAGCAGCTGTGTAAAAAGTCTTCAGGTTTACAACATATATATGCTTTGGGGGAATTAGTGTACAATTTATATTAATGTACTGAAGCTTCACTGCAAAGGAACAACCATATTTATCTCTCCTGGTATTAACTAAGTAAAGACATGTAGAAAGACTAAATAAATATCAGATCTGGGGTGTGAGTAAATGAAAATTTTCAATTATACAATGGAAAACCAAAAAAACACTTGGCTGTTCTTTAATGACAGTGAAAAAATTAAGACAAGTTTAGAAATATTAAACACATTACGAACCTTGGTTTAAGGAGTAGATTTTTCCATTTAAGAAAAAATTGGGGGAAAAAAGAAAATAAAGTCCACTTGGTATTTTCAGACTATCATTATGTCAACTCTATGGACAGGTAGCCCCCAAGTAATTATGTCAAATATATCATATTTCCTTTGGGGTAAAAAGTGTGAAGCAAGTGAGCAGAATGATAACAAACATTTCCATGTGAAAATGGGTAGAATGCATTTCTGCTGTAAAAGATTATATAAGATATCAACAGTATTTCAGTGAAGAATATATATGTTTTGACTGAATAAGACTAGGAATGAAAGTAATTCAATAATTTTGTTAGACTGTGTTCAGTGGGGTTTTGCATGAGTTCCTTTTTGCTTTAAATAAGCTTCTTTTCTAAAAGGAACAGAAAACTATTTTAGTAGAATGAATTGGCATTCTGTCTTCAATTTTATTTTTTGTCATGTCCTAATAGAAAAAGTTTACAAACAGATTCTCTCTAGTAAAATGACTTTCTCCCACATAATACCGACTGTAGGCAGCTTGGCTCAGTGGCAAGAGCCCAGGCTTGGGAATCAGAGGTCATGGGTTCTAATCCTGCCTATGCCACTCATCAGCTGTGTGACTTTGGACAAGTCACTTCACTTCTCTGTGCCTCAGTTCCCTCATCTGTAAAATGGGGGTTAAGCCTGTGAGGCCCACGTGGGACAACCTAATCACCTTGTATTGCCCCAGCTCTTAGAACAGTGCTTTGCACATAATAAGTGCTTAACAAATACCATTATATTGAATCATGTTCTTTCTTAGTCACTTTGCCTTTTTTTCCACATCTAGAAACAATCCAACTGAAAAAGATTTAACTAAGTCAACCAGAAGCCACTGGAAGGAATGAATGAGGAAAATCCCTTAGGAAGGATAAATTATTAATAGAGGGAATGTAGCAGTTTACATGTGATGACAAACTAAAAAGATTAACATTCTTCAGTCTTGAAAGATAAAGACTAAGAGACACTGGATTGGAGTTTACAAATCATGAGGAGTATGGCCTTGGTGAATATGGTATTGCTGACTACGAAATGCCACAAAAGGGCAAAGAACACCCAATGAAGCACATGAAGTTGGTGGGTTCCAAATAAATAAAAGAAATACTTTTTCACACAGTTGATGGAAAATATGTAGAATACCACAGGAAGTCGTATAATTTAAAAAAATCAGTGATGCTAAGTGGAGCTTGGATGTATTAATAGGGAAGATTTACATACTAGGCTACTAGAAGGTAGATTAGAGGTAGATAGTGAGAAGCTAGTAATACTGTTTGGATAGCCCTAAATTTTAGGGTGGATGTCAAGGAAAGTATTTTCTATCTATCTTAGACTGTGAACCCCATGTGGCATGAGTAATATGTCCAACCTTTTTATCTTGTATCTAACTCAGGCCTGAGTACAGTATTTGACACATAGTAAGTGCTTAAAAAATATAACTTACTAGTATTGTTACCATCACATGGTTCCTTTAAGCAACCTGTGCTACTATTGAAGACAGCATACTGAACGGGAGAGGCCATTGGTCTGAATCAGTGATGACACTGTTGAGGGTGTGATGTTCTTATGATAAAAATAGCCCAAAGAAGAAAATATTTGCAGCCCCAGAAGTTGTTTCTAAAAGTACAATCTGATATTTTTCTCTTTGAGTTGGAGAGCTACGTCCCTATGCCTTCTCCCTCTTCCCTATGCCCTCCCAGGTTCTCTCCTTTAGTTGATGGCCTCCCCAGACACTGACAACAAATATTCCAAAGGTACAGAGGGTTCACCATTCGGGTCCAGGTCCTGATGGTGAGGTGAGGAGAAAGGCAAAAGTGAAACATAGTGGTGAGAAGGAGGTGAGTTGAAGAGCAGCAGCTACGTGACTTTGTTTTTGTTCTTGAAGAAATGTTCTTAGAATCTGGGGAAGCTTGGGAAATCCCTGGCAAATAAAATAGCAATTTTTGTGGACTAAACAGGGTACTGATGTTGACGGAATAATTTTGATAATAGTTACCTGGGTGAACATGAAGACTTCAGAGCCTTTGAACTTTGGCCCATTTCAGGCCTTGGTTTAACAATTTTGAGATTGTTAGCCACACATAGACTAGCTTTGGTGAAAAGTCTTAAAGTTCTGAGAAGAGTCATTGCAATTGGATGGGTTGGAAGCAAACATAAAAATCAGTTTCTTAGGCAGGGCACAACTCAATTGCAGATCACTCCAGCTAGCACTTGATCCAAGCATCATATTTTCAGTGTTTTAAGTTATGAAGCAAATTTCAAACAAATTGAAACAAATTATTACTGTGCTTATTATTTGGACAGTGGGAGACAAATTGGAATGTCATTTAGATGAGACCTTTATAGGCTTTAAGGTTTTTGGGTGACATTTTGTAAATGGATATCTCCACCCAAACCAGCTTAACATGGAAGATAACTTGTGCAAAACCACACTCTCACCTTGGTCTCTCTTTGGGGAAAGAGAAGCTTTGAATTAGCTGGGATGTTACTGATAAAAAAAATAGCTCAGGGATCTAATCAAAGCAATCCAGCAGAGCTGAATTCAGATGGTAAACATAGGTAACCACCTCAATCATAACTCTCCAGGGGGTAGCCAAACTCCCTCCTTGTAGACCAGGATTAGAAAACAATGGCGTTGGGGAAATGGAGCAAGGGAAAGTCAGAGACCCCTTTGGAGAAAAGCTCCGGATTTGAGGTTCAAACAGACTGTGGTATGACACCATTCTGTGATGTTGCATAACCTAATGGAAGATAGCACAGGTCCGGGTATCAAAGGGCCTGGATTCAAATTCAGCCTTTGTCACCTGCTGGCTCTGTCACCTTGGGCAAGTCACTTCTCTGAGCCTCAATTCACTCATCTGTAAATGGAGATAAAATACCTGTTTTCCCTCCTACTTAGACTGAGCCATATACAGGACACAGACAGCATCCGATATCACTGTGTGTCTATCCCACTGCTTTGTACAGTGCTTGACACTTAGTAAGCACTTAACAAATACTGTTATTAATATTATTATCACTGCATACAAAATGTGGAGTGGTAACAAATTTTTTCCTGCCTCAGCATGGTCATAGGTCTGAATTTGGTCTTGTTACCCAGGTTGATGCTTGGATTTCCTCTTCCCCAGGTCAGCAAGGAATAGTGCACTTTAGGAAAGGAAACACTGACCCTGATCTGGAGAGAGCATTGTGGTTGATTTCCAGATGGAAAAATTCCTTTCTGTGGCCAAAAGAAGGCATAAGTCCATCATATTTATTGAGTGCTTACTGTGTGCACAGCACTATGCTAAGCACTTGGAAGAGTACAATATATCATAGTTGACACATTCCCTGCCTGCATGATAGTGCTGGCTTTTCAATGTTAAATAAAGGATTTGAAAAAGGAAGAGAGGCAAAATCAAGCTCCTCAATATTTTTAGCAAGCATTATTTCAAGTGCCTGCAATTCTAGGTGCCTTTGATATAGTAAGAGCACTGTCAGCATAATCCAGCTCTTGAAAAGTGCCTTGTTGCATGTAAGGAGATGTCTGTTCCCACCATAGAACAAAACATGCGTTCCAACGTACATTTATAATGGCATATCACACTTTCTCCAGCAAGCACGCTGCCAGACACGTTTAAATGTTTCCATATGCATTTCTGAAATGCAATCTGGTCCCTCCGGTACCTGTATCCCTTACCTCCTTTTACCTCTGCTCGTTAGTACACGGCACATTGCTAAACTCAATAAATGCTAAGTGAAAGAAGTCAGGTTGATGGGCTTTACAGATGAAATGCATCGAGTTGGTCAGGATAGGTATTAAAATGATTCATTCTTAAAAGCCACCTTGAGCTCATCTCTTTTACTTTATAAAGTCCTCCTCTCTCAGGTTTGCACAACATACTCTGTAAAACCATTAATGGGATGATGTTGAGGTGTTGAGGTATGGTGCAGGCACTATTGGCTATATTGATTGAGCTTGAGGGTCCTCAGTGAATTTAGATAGAACAACCCTTGCATCCCTAGCAGTTGGCATTTTAAATGAGTTTTTTAATGGTATGATCCTTTGGAAGGAAGAGTGGAGCTTGCCCCTCAGGAGGATGAAGGAATGGTGATGGGAACTGTTGATATTTTTCAAACACGGCTTTTACCTGAAATGAATCTTAAATCTTTCCCCTAAATTTTGACCCCATGATAGGTGGGTATGAAAGCAAAGTGCTTGTATGGACACTGGCATTGTAATATTCTGAAATTCCATGTGCTTAAAATAGGATGGTGTCAAAGTTCAGCCATTGTACCTGGAGTCCCTTGCTCAAAGACATTCCAGAAACACTGAAATATGTTTGCTCGATCAGTGGTTTCCATGAACGGGTATATTTCATGTCTCCCAAATGAGGGTCAAAAACTGTTCTGTTAGTAAAAGAAACCAAAAAAACAAACCCTGCAAAATAACCCCAAACCCTCTCTAGTTAAAATGCCCGTCAGCCGTTTGGATGATTGTTCAGCAGCGAGTCACCCAGTAACAGGGGAAGTTAGTAGCCTAAAATGGTTCAATTGTCATTATGGTGGGTGTGATTTTTCAGGACACTATTCTGCAAATGGTACTTTGTTTCTTTACAGAGCACTCAGGGAAGCAGAACAGAGGAGAAAAAAAACTCAACAATAACTGTTTCTTCCTGTTGTTGAGCTTCCTCCCTGAAATAATTGCTGATATTGACAGCACACTATTACACATGTTGTCACAGACCTCTCCTTTCAGTGGGTATTTCCTCAAGGAAGTCTATAAAAGACACTTGATGGCTTACATGTACTCTGCACTTTTCTATTTCTGTTCATTTTCCCGTTTGACATGTAATACAGCCATACATAAGTTGTGTGTTGTAGCATATATGTTAATATCTTCTATTAGGGAAAGAACAATGGAAATTTGCTCTTGAATTTAAATAAATATTTAATTCATGGAAATTATCTTATATGTTTTAAAATACTATTTAAAGCAATTTTTATTCTCTGGAAAGCACTTATAGGTAAATTACACATTTTACTACAAGAGCATTAGGAATGCTATTAGTACAAATTTAAAGCATGGCAAAGATCACTAGATAATGTTAATTTCAAATACAGAAACTAACTATGGTTGGTACCTTTTTATTACTCATTTTCTTTTAAATTTTATTGACTACTTTTAATCTTAACTATATGTCTTTACATACCACGATCATAATGCACTGTAATGGTATTAATATTTTATAGAATCTGTATTTATAGTTCTTTATTTAGAAACAATGCAGTAGGTCTGCAGATCTTTGAATCCTTCTGGAATGGTGCCCTCCAAATAATGATAAATTACTTGTGCAGTATGCCATTTGCTAATTATATCCATGATTTACTGCAGAGCAAGACTTAAATCATTCATTTCAGTCTTGCGTAACAGTGCCATAAAATTTTTAGGTTTAAAAATGGTTTCCATGTGTATAATTTAAACAAATTTTGGAGCTATTGTATACACAAAATATTGTAACCATCCATTTGTTACATACTTTGTCTTTTTAAACTTGTACTTTTAATGATTACTGTGGTTGAAATTATTATGCTTAATTTTCATAATCATAGCTTTTAAATCTACAGCAGTTTTCACATGTTAGATAAAGAAAAAGATAGCTAATTGTGTGTAGATAGTATGTCATTCCTGAATAGTCCCAAATGGTATAAAATCATTAAAAAAGCCCAAGACTACGAATTATTCTTCTATTAAAAAACGGTTGTTCGAAAACTAATTATTAGTTTCAGTTGCTTTGTTTCCAAGAACAAATGTTGATCCTTCCAGCCCCATTCAGCACACCAAAATGCATTCAACTCTCTCCCTTTTTTTTTCCTTTTTGTCTTTTGTATCAAAATCTGCAGGTGAGAAACCGTACAAATGCCCCCACTGTGATTATGCTGGTACTCAATCTGCATCCCTAAAGTACCATTTGGAGCGGCATCATAGGGAACGGCAGAATGGTGCAGGCCCCCATTCCGGGCAGCCCCCCCACCAAGACCACAAAGACGAGGCGTCCAGCAAGGCATCTCTGTTCATCAGGCCGGACATTCTGAGGGGAGCCTTTAAGGGCCTTCCGGGGATCGATTTCCGAGGGGCCTCCGTCTCTCAGCAGTGGGCGGCCAGCATGCTTCCCTCTGGAGATCACGCCGGACAAACTGCAGGCATGTCTTCGGAGACGTCTTCAGACAACATGAAGGGCTCTGACCTGCCTTCCAAAGGGACACACTTCTCTGAACTCGGAAGAGCGTATCAGAGTATGGTCGGCAACGGGGTGAACTTCCAAGGGTCTCTGCAAGCCTTCATGGACAGTTTCGTGCTGAGCTCTTTGAAGAAAGAGAAGGAAATGAAGGACAAGGGCCCGTCTGATCCTCTTTCCATGAAAGGCCATGGATCAGATGGCAGCGAAGAGAAAAGCAGTAGCAGGTCCTCCCAGAGGAAAACAGAGAAGTCTCAGTATGAACCCCTGGATTTGTCTGTGAGGCCCGACGCTGCTTCTCTTCCGGGCTCGTCAGTGACGGTCCAAGACAATATCGCATGGCACGGTTGCTTGTTTTGTTCCTTCACAACTTCCTCTATGGAACTAATGGCTCTTCACCTCCAGGCCAATCACTTGGGCAAAGCTAAACGCAAGGATAACACCTTGGGAGCTTTGGGAAATGGCAAAGACCTTTCCAGAGAGGCACTGAAAGTTGGCCTGCTCTCTTCATCCATACAATCCAGCAAGGAGGTGGGAGTCTCTAATATGATTAGCCAACTGGACTCCACTTCTGAGAAAATGACCAAAGGACAGAGCAAGGATCCTCTGGCAGAACAAAAGAGCACTGCTTGGCCTGGTCACCTGGAGCCCACTTTTTGTAATTTTAACTCCGACTTCTACAAGCAATTTGGGGTTTACCCAGGCATCGTTGGCCCAAGACCCTCCAATACCTGTGCCAACAGTGGTCCTGAAGGGAAAGCCCAGCCTGAAGATGACTCTGCCATCCTCCTCCATGAATCTGTAAATAAAACCACTATTGACGACCTGTCTGACATTGCCTCGTCTGAAGACATGGAGTCTTCCAAGGAAGAAAACAATGAAGAGGAGGATATTGAAACAGAACCTGAAATGATGAATAAACCATTGGCTGGTCTCAATAAAGACAGCAGTGACGGAGGAGACGGTACCCTCAACCCAGTCCCCTCCCATCCTACGCAAGGACTTGCCTTACCTTTGTCGCAGACATCAGAGAAGCAGTGGCACAGCCCAAGTCTCCTTTCTTCCCATGAAACTTCACCAGGTGCGATGAAGCCAGAACAAATTCAGGGTCCTCAGGTCCTGGAGAAGCAGATGAACATGTTATCAGTCCTTAGGGCCTACAGCTCTGACGGCTTAGCAGCCTTTAACGGACTCGCAAGTAGCACAGCAAGTAGTGGATGTATCAAGAGGCCAGACTTGTGTGGTAAGTTTTAGAATCCTATTTCTTTAGTCCATTTCCAAAAAGAGCAGCACAGATTCACGCTTTCAATCGGGTAATATGCTTGTGAGCAAATTTGGATTTCCAAGTCAAGAGCGTACAGTTCAATTTAGACAATCCAATCAGGCCATTATGGAAAAAAAGCATTTTTAAACTCATGCTGTTTTCCGATTGGTGTCATAGTCTATAGCACCTGTGCTAGAGGCATGAAAATGGGAATACTACAGTGCTTAATTCATCTGTTTTAACTCATATTTGGAGAAAAAAGCTTTTTTAAAAAAATGACATGGTAACTTGCAAACTTTTCAGTATTTTCAACTTACATGGAAGAATCCTAGAGAAATTCTTAATGCTGTGCTTAAGCCAACCTTGCTTTCTTCAACTTTTCTTTATATTGATTTAGTAGATACTAAACTCCCATGACACTAACCAGAAGCCAAATGCAAAGTGAATGAATGGGTCTCTCTATAATTAAGGAGATAGATTTTTACAATTTTGTGATTCGTTTTGGGAGAACCAATCTATAGAGATCTTTGTTTATTGCCAGTGGTTAGATTACTGTCTATTTGCTGTTCTAACTGGAGGTCTATGAGTTGTGAATTGACTGATTAAGATTATGCCTGCAGGTAACTTAAAACACACACACACTCTCACTTACACACATTCACAGATCCAGTTTATCTATGATTTACCACTACTTAATCCAGTGAAAACTGGTGTTTCACTTTGTCAGATCATTAATTTGCCCTACATCCTTTTTTTTTGGTTGTTTTATCTTTACCTAGTTAAATCACTTGGTTGGGGGGTAATGAAAAGGGGAAATGACATCATCAGCTTACGATGATAACTCTCCCTCTGAAAATTCATGTCCACCCAAAAGGTATTCAAGTGAAACAGAATGACCCTTCCCCTCACAATAGTTCTGGTGATTCTAATCTTCAAATGGATTTCAGCTGTCTTTTTACTTCACCTATAAAAACTGAAAAGGAACATCTCAATCAGAGTTAACCGCTGGTCATAAGGAGTTCCTTCCTTTGGCGTCCAGCAGACTTAAAAAAACTGTAAAATAGCTTCATAAATTGGAATTGATATATCTCTCTCTTTTCTTCCCCCTCTGCCCAACTAATTCACTAAGAACTGAATCTGGTAGTTATATATATATATATATATATATATAGATATATAAATATATCTATATATATATTTGAATTGTCTGAAATCATTAAAATCCATTTCTGACAGTTCAAAAACTATTGACAGTGCCAAATGTCACCTGATTCACAAAGCCCCATTAACCACATATTTTTAGCCCAAAACGATTGACTTTTGAAGTTTTAAAAATTTGAAAGGAGAAAAGAAAAACCCAAGAAAGAAAAAGTGTTTCAAAACCAGCTAGATTTGATTTTCCCTAAATTCTTTTTTCATTTGGGGGTGCTCCACTGTAAGTGCTGTAATGAAAAATAAAGTTTTTTAAACAAATTTTTTTTTAAAAGTCTATTTTCATTTCTTTCAAATACCTTCATAGTTGTGGTCTGGAATCCACACATTGGGAAAGATCAAAAACTAGCATGTTCGTGAGCTCATTATTATTGAAATGAGCTCACATTACCCCTATTAATTTTTCCATCTTGCCATCAATACAGCAGGAAGACAGGCTTTCTTTGATGAGGCCTGCCCAGTTGTATCCTATTTTACTTGAGGCATGGGGGCTTGGAGGAGAACAGAGCAGTGACATTACAGAGTCTGTTCTATTTCGTATGCTATTTCCACTAAAAGTGTAGTGCGAGTTCTCCCTTCTCCAGTCCAAAAATAGCAGCTCACGATTCACAGCTGACATTTCTAGCGGGGATGAGCTAAAAGGGTTTTAATCAAGCCTTTGGCCATTATGATAGCACATCTCTGCTATGTGCAGTTCCTCCCCTTTCTACTCCCCTGGCCTCCCACCCCCTTTACCCTGTCACGTATTGAAGGAGAGCGTGGCCAACAAACTTCATGGTGGAAACCCAGGACTTGCTTATTCTTCTCATCGTGGCCACTCCCTTTCCTCTTGGCTCCCACTCCAGCCTTCCCAGAATGGATTGGGGAACCAAGATAAATCTGTCATTTTGAGAAGCCCCAAAGTCATTTTCTCCTTTGACTTCCTTTCTTATGTGGTATCTTACTTTATTAGGAAATACATAGAAGAGGCTTTCTCACCTGGGTTTAGTTTATCCTGCAGCAGAGTGGTAGGTGGTAGGGCCGTAACAATGGCCTCTGCCCCTATAAGAATGTTCTCCTTTCCTCTCCTGTCACTGGGTCTGACAGCCCCATGTGGCCCTTTTTCTCTGTCTGTCCGCACTTCTGGAGCTGTGCTTTAGTTCCTCACAAATAAGCGCTGTGTTGTGGATCCCCGAGAGGCTGGACATAGTTGCTCCCTGCCTGATAATTCATTCATTCATTTAATCGTATTTACTGAGCACTTACTGTGTGCAGAACACTGTACTAAGCATTGGAAAGTACAATTCAGCAACAGAGGGAGACAATCCCTACACAATAACAAGCTCACAGTCTAGAAGGGGGAGACAGACAACCAAACAAGCAGGCAGGCATCAGTAGCATAATGAACAGGTTGCTCCCACATCAACACGTGGGGTTGCCTGGGATGCTTTTTTGGTCTGCATACAGGAGAGCCTCCTTATACTTTCAAAAGGCAAAACTATTCTGTACCCTCCAATTCATGCCGAGACAAAATAAAACTGATACCAGAAGATTCGTAACCAATTTTTATCCCCTGTAGTTCTTCCCCAGGACCAAGTAAGCATGTCTCCCTGAGTTATGTCTGGCTGCTAAATCCAGCTTCTGGAACTCCACAGGGTGAATTTTATGGTTTCAACTTGCAAGGAGCAAATCAGCCTTTCTAAACAAAATCCCTAGGAAAAGTGGGGCAGTACACATGCTTGCAGATAAGTTCCAAAGCATCCATCCCCTCAAAATGTCACCAGGCTTTTATGGGATATTCATTCAATTGTATTTATTGAGCGCTTACCGTCCGTAAAGCACTGTTGACAGAGAGACAACTTATACGATAGCTGAGAGCAATAGTCACACTAAAGAGAAGACCAGCACCTGGGCCAGAGGAGGCATTTTCAATTTTTATTCCCTTTTACGTTCGTACACTCTAATTCCTTTCAGGCCCTGGTACTGTGAGCCAGTAATCATTTGCAAATGTAGTTGATAAATCATTTTTAATCTTCTCTTATTTGCTGTATTGACAAAGATGAGACGAGGGCAGGAAAGAGGAGGAAAATGTCTTCCTCATTTTTTAGTGGGGATTGAGAAAGATTTTCCTTATATTTGTGACAAACTCTAACTTAGAAGAGTTGAAATGTAGATTTTCAAATGAACCTTCCACCCAAAACATTATTATAGTATTGTGTTAACTACTGATTGGAGTTACCCAAGATATGTAGGGACAGATTTCATAGTGGCATAAAATAACCTTTTGCTAACTTGGAGGGTACATATTTTCGTTCCTAGTGAACTTGCACTTGAAATTGTAAATAGATGAGTTCTTTACAAAGTTTGGTCAGTGACCTGCCAAAAAAGCGGTGATAACTGGAAGACAATCTTGTAAGTCAGGGTGTACATTTCTCCGGTACTAAAGTGCTTTGTTACATTTCCAGACCAGCAGCAACATGGGACTTTGTGCATGCAAATGAACAAGTTTTGATTTGCATGATCAAAAGGCTTGTATGACTAACAACTGGGGAATTTGGGGCATGTGTGGATGATATATACAATTTTCAGTCATCCATGGTCTTCCACTTTTGGAAAATTGGCCTTTTAGGAGACATTAGATAATCTTCTTTTCCCATTTAGCCCTGAATTTTCTCTCCTTCTCTCTGAAAATTCTCTGAATTTTCTTCTGGGTAGGTGCTTAGCACAGTTGCGTTTTCATCCTGGATCTTTCACCTTCCCTAAGCTTGGGTAATTTTGTGGCTTCAGTAGATTTTAGGTTCAGAGCTGACTGAAAGGAACTGGGGTTGATAGAGACTAGGCAGACAAGCTAGGCAGCTCAGCATATTTATATTTTGCCCTTTATTTCTTGCAACAAAACTCATGGATGTTTGTCATCTTCAAGCTTTACTTTACCAGTTGAAAGCCAGTGTGATATAGCATGATAGTTACTGAATACATATCATAGAACAGAGAGAACATGGCGTTCCATAGTACTAGTTTATATCATGGATGCTCTTAGAGTTTTTGAAGAGTTGGAAGAACATTCTCACATTAAGAATATATTAGTGCCATTTGGTGTGTCTGAATTTTTGCGGCCACGTCCAATATTTTCTACAAAGGGATCTTGGGGAAGCTGCAGTTTTTTGCTGATAGTTTATGGTTGATGTTCTTTTTGGCAGTCAGTACCAACGGACTTGTGTTAAAAAATGTTGCAGTTAAAGAGGGCATTTCCAACATAGCAAATTGACGAGGTAGGAAATTGATACAGGCTGGAAGAAACCAGGGATAAGACCAATTCAAAATAGGGGTTTGTAATCTCCAGTGTTATAACATAAACCATAGCAAAGACAGAGGATGTTAATTTTAAATCAATGACACCTCCCCTTGCGTTATGGTAGGCTTTTGAGAGGCACTGACTTACTGTGGCTGATAACTTCATCATCATCATCATCATCATTAATGATATTTATCAAGTGCTTACTGCCTGCAGAGCACTGTACTAAGTGCCTGGGAGAGTACAATACAACAGAGTTGGTAGAGATGTTCCCTGCCCATAACGAGCTTACAATCTAGAGGGGGAGACAGACATTAATATAAAACTAATAATTTATAATGTCTAATTTCTAAATGTTTACATAAGTGCTTCAAATCAACTGGACTGCTCTCTCCCACGTGTTCTATGGTCAAATATATAATCAATCAATCAGTGGTATTTATTTAGCGCTTACTGTGTGCAGAGCACTGCAGTAAGAGATTAGAAGAGAGCAATATAACAGAGTTGATAGACACATCCCCTGCCCACCGGTAGCGAGCAACCAATAGCTTATAGTGTAGTTCACAGTTTTATACTAGATTTCCACTGATGTGCACCTGTAGCTTGAGATCCATCACTGATTTCAGTCAGAAAAGAGGAAGCTGCCAGGCCAGAATGACCATTGCAATATTCAGGGAAGTGGGCTGTCGCCCACCAGGAGATTGGGTCAAGGAGGGTTGAAACCATACCAAGTTGAGAGTACTGCCAAGGGATTGCTGCAGCAGTGGAGTTATTAAGGGAGTCTTGTAATGCAAATGAGTCTGAGTTGTTATAAAGGTAAAGCAAAAACTGCCCTTTATAATCTGCTGGCTTAGCCGAAGACGGAGCATTAGTTTCTTTTTATCTGTCACAAGGATCAATAAGGATTTTTTTCCCCCTTGATTCGTTGTGGAAGGTCTCAGAATGGAGCACTATTTCCATTCAGGAGTTTCAGTAGGGGTGAATTTCATTTGAGGGAGAGGCGGCATTATTTGTGTGAAAATATCCAACCAAACTCTTATGGCATCCTTCTTTTCCTACCTTTCTTTTTTTTTTAATTAAAAGGGAATGCCACTGATCTGATGTCGTTTGTGCTGCAGGATAGCAGGACTGTTGTGTGAATAGCATTGTATTTGCCAAATGGTTCACTAGTCATTAAATTACAAACAAATGGATGGTGTCTGTAAGTCTGTAAACACCGGTGACATTTAGCCTTGTTTATGCTCCTTTCCTTTTTGCTGCACATTTTTGACTTGAAAGGCTACTGTCTGAATCGACGGTGCCTCCTAATATGAAGTAAAGTCTGGGGAGCTTTAAATTTGGTGACTGTATCCATCTTATCATTGGTTTCCACCCCTTCTTGGTCTACTGCAATAGCTTAGGGATGGGAGGGGAACAATGAGACTTAGATCTGGGGCTGGGCCCATTTTTTTTTCCCTCAATGTCTTCTCCTGGGTGATGTGGGAGAAAAGAAAAAGGCAGGTATTTTGCAAGCAGACATCTCCCCGTGTGAATTTGGCGTCTGAAGGCAGGGCCAGCTCTGGTTTCTTGATTGTGATAGAACATTTTCCACAAGTGCTTCAGAGCAAAAGATGTCCATCCCTTTTAATATCTTGTATTTCTGCCTGTTTTTAGTCTTTATGCCTCTAGAGGGACGATTTGAATTGAAAGCTCTCCCAATCTTTGCTGAGTCTTAGCTGCTGAAGGATGCATATTTTTACACTATTTATAATGCCCAGGTTTCAGCTAAACAGTAATCATCAGCTATTACTTGGATCTGATATACAGTATCTCTAGATCTAATTACCAATCTGCTCTAATAATTTACCCATTCTCGCTTTAGCCAGGAATTGAAGGGCTAAATTTATAAATAATGCTTTGTCATAATTCTTACTTTGAACGATTTGTTAGTGATTGTGGTATTACCCTAGCTTTCAAATGTGTGTAGCCAAATGATTTTTAGATTGTTTAATGAATCTGAACATTTTCTTGCAGGTAAGTGACCCCTGTTGTAAACACTATATCTGGAATTGCCATTGTCCTCTCATGTTCTTCGATGATTACCTGAAGCTTGTTAATTATGTAAAGCCAAGAGAAGAATGTATACACATATGTGTGTTTAATAAATAATTACTATTGGCACAGGTATGTGTATACACAAGGCACACAAACCTATGGCACATCACAAATATTCACGGAAGGCTAAAAATACTGGCCCATATGTTCTTCTATTAGTCATGTACTGTGGAGGCTTAGTGACTCAATGTGAGGAAAATTCCCTCGAACGATGGTAGGTCCAGAGTTACGAAGGCCTGTGGAAGAGAAGCTCCATCAGCAGTGTCCGCCTCCCGCCACCCAGGAACAACTTCACTTTGGACACACATGCCCGAGTACTTCACAGTTCAGGCACACATACAGCCACCCCGAGTTGTGTGAGTGTGTGTGTGTGTGTGTGTGTGTCTGTGTATGTGTGTATGTGTGTGTGGGTGCGCGTGTGCACGCGTGTGTGTGTTGCCAGAATATTCATGCCCAGCCATCAGATGTTCTCTTTGGTGTTGCTGCTTGAGTGTCTAATTGTCCTGTATGCTGTAACACTCTAGAAGAATACCAAAAGTGCAGTCATTATCTTTCTTCTTCTTTAAGCAGTAATATTGCTAGTTTAATATTGTGTCAGGTCCTAATATTAACCAGGAGGAGATGACAGTAAAATTCAATGAAGAGCACTCTGACATCCACAATTAAAAAAAAAAAAAACCGGTGATTGAAGCGAAATGTGTAAACTTGTACTGGGTTATCGTGTGCTTTGGAATAGAATATTGTTGAAGTAATTAGAAAATATATTAAGGTTTTCCTGGTAATGAAGGCATGTAAGTTATAATTGTAGCTTTTCTGAATACGTGTCAAACTATATCTTTAAATGTGCTGTATGTGGAGTTTCAAGTTAGGTCACCTATGAATGGAATGTAAAACAATACTAAAAAATGCTTCAATAACTTATCTTGGTATTGCTAATAAAAACGCTGTTAACCATTAGTGCAGTGTTGAGTCATTATGTTAATTCATTTTCCAACTCCCCGCCTCCCATGAAGCCCTGCTATCTGCTGGAATCCTCAACAGGACATTTAGGGAGTAATATTTATGCCACTCACGCGGAAATCTGCAGTGCAACTTGTTGCATTTTCCATGCCTTGTAATAACATCTATGAAAGCACAGTGGTCTCTTCTTCCTAGAAGTTACCATAAAATTCACATTTGCCGAGGAAGTCAGGGAGATCTATAGGCCTAGGTTTGTGTCTCTGTCTTCCATCTGTTGTATCACTGGGACTCATAGTGCACAATTTTCACTAGACATATGGCCCATTGAGGCCCAAAGAAAGAACACTGCATCTACACTATTTTTATCCCAAAGGGAATCCAGTGATGTCAAGAAGACAATGTAGTTCTATTTTCAGTTGGCATCTTCTCTACAAGATGCCACCTCATCAGACTGTACAACAGGCAGGCGTGGAACAACCATTTCCTAGATTTTCACGCTTGGGAAAAAGTCCTGTGAAATTTAAGGTTCTCCCCCGACACCTTTCTTTCCTTTACTTCTTCCCTGCTCCCACTCCCTAAGATATCAGTGTTCTGGGAGAAGATACAAGACAAAAAAGGAGCTCTTTTCCCCTTTTCTGTGACCAGTTTTTGTCGACAATATTGGTCTGAATAACTTCTGGGTGCCTCTTATTAATGTCACCCAACCTCCATGACTCAGGGCTTGACATTTCAGTGTTCTGTGTCATACTGAGGAGGAGTTGTACTTCAACAGCAGAACAATTGCATTGTTTCTAAATGGTTGAGAAATCCTCCAAAGAATTTGAGATAAAACTGTTTTCCGCGGTCCAGACCCAGTGACGTAAATATTAGATTGATTCTGATTCTGGACTTGGGAGGAGGTGGTTGAAGAGAAGTGGGCAACAAAGCAAACCAAAGTCTAAAAGCCCTCATGATCTAGACCAAGATTAAATCCTGGCAGAAACCCCTTTTGGCATATTTTTAAGTAGGCTGAATACCAATGGGTGTTATTGAACTTTGTGTTTTGTTAGAAAATTTGGTTGAGTGCCTATTGGGAAACATGATAGAATACCAAATACCTGAGCAGAACAGTGGAACACTCACCTGAACAGTAGAACCTGACCAAAATGGTAATTGGGAAGTCACCTTCCCTTCACCATAGAGTAGGTTGTATCAGGAATTAGAGCTACTTTTCTAAAGTCTTTTCCCCATTGTGTGAGCCTGTTATTCCTCAGCTCTCCAAATCCTTTTTTTATAGAATTCAAGTGCTTACTGTGTGCAATGCACTGTTCCAAGTGCTGGGGAGGTTACAAGGTGATTAGGTTGTCCCACAGGGGACTCACAGTCTTAATCCCCATTTTACAGATGAGGTAACTGAGGCACAGGGAAGTTAAATTCAAATCCCAGCTCCACCGTCAGCTGTGAGACTTTGGGCAAGTCACTTCACTGGGCCTCAGTTCCCTCATCTGTAAAATGGGGATGAAGACTGTGAGCCCCCAGTGGGACAACCTGATCATCTTGTAACCTTCCCAGAGTTTAGAACAGTGCTTTGCACATAGTAAGCACTTAATAAATGGCATTATTATTATTATTATTAAGTGACTTGCCTAAAGTCACACAGCTGACAATTGGCAGAGCCGGGATTTGAACCCATGAGCTCTGAC
The DNA here is from genome assembly GCF_015852505.1 of Tachyglossus aculeatus. NCBI lineage: Eukaryota > Metazoa > Chordata > Mammalia > Monotremata > Tachyglossidae > Tachyglossus > Tachyglossus aculeatus. The sequence continues at coordinate 62,732,593 of NC_052076.1, read as the reverse complement.
TCCAAAGCCCTTGCTCTTTTCACTGAGCCATGCTGAATTCTGTTCTGGAGGATCAGGCTCACGCAAGCAAATCCACAAGTGGGCTTCAGGAGAGAGTGAATGGATGAAGCCCAATTAATTTTCTTCAAATTGGGCTGCAAATCATCCCCCACAGCTGCCCAAGAGGCTTTAGCCCCTCGACACCCCACTTTGCTCCCAAGAAGGAAAGTGAGAGCAGAGAGAGCTGGAGTGAGAAAGTTGGAAGGGCTGGGAGTTTTCCTTGGAGTTCCTCTTGTGTTGAAGAAAACAAATCCCTCACCCTGATTAAGAAGCAGCATCCGGGCTTATGAGGAGTGGCCACCCAGTTCTTTATGCCAAGAAAAATGTTCTTGCCAGGACCCAGAAAGCGAGGGATTAAAGTAGGGGAGAGGAAGGCAAGCCTTTCAGAGAATGCCTGGCTTATTCTTCTGCCTCTGGGGTGGGGGGGCTGGAGGGGAATGGGGAGGGGAAGCTGCAGAAGTCATTGTCAGGGGCACCCCCTGTGAGGCCTGGCTTAAGCCCTGACAAATTGCCTTCATGTTCCACTGCTCATGGTTGGACACTCTTTCCTGATAGCATTTCTCTTCATTTAGCTTGTCTCGGAAGCATATCTTTCAGACTCACAGAAACCTTTGAGGTCATTAAAGGAGTCGATCCTTTCCCGATTATAAACAAACAAGAATAGGGGTAAGTGAAAACTGTATTTTAACGTGGACTTCACGCAGCCATAAACACATTCACTAGGAAATGAGGGAAACGGACAAATAATAGGAATACATCATCTCTCCCCCCCATCCCCACGGTGACAGCAAAGATCCTCTCAGGAGCGATTGAACACAGTTATCTGAGTGTTACTCTCCCTCCATTCCCAGAATAGGATCTCTCCAGTGGCATCTTCAAGCCGGGAGGCCCTGTGTCATTTCCGTTTTCCCACCAGGCGGGTGTTTCCTGAGTCTTTCCCCAAAGGCTACTTCCCTGGTTGAGATGAAACTGTGTTGAATTCCCACCTCCCCACTTTTACTAATCCAGAACCAGCCCTGATCCTCCTCCCACCCCTCCCCTCTCTGCCCCATCCCGATACTTACAAAGACCTTTCCCTAAAGTCCCTCTGGAATCAATTCCCTATCAAGTCTATCATACTTCCTTAAGGCTTCTTGTCTGCCACCTGAACTACAAATGTATTCTCTTATTGCTTTTAAGTATTTTGGCAGTCAGAATCATGTCAGGTGGCCCATGTTAGTGAGATTCTCACACCCCAAATCCCTCACAGCAAAATTTCAACAGCTATTCATAAACAGGAACCATGTCTGATTCCCACCCATGTATTCTCTCCCAGCGGTTAGTATGGTGTTTGGTGCATAGTAAGCACTTAATAATTACCATCACTATTACTATTAAACAACCAATTGAAAGAGAGCCCCCTAATATGCAATATTTCCCATGTGGATTCTATCCTTTGACTCTACCCCCTAATAACAAAAAATGTGGTATTGTTAAGTGCTTATTATATCGCAAGCACTATACTAGCTACTGGGGGAGGCACAAGATAATAAGGTCAGAACTGTTCCTGGTTCTACATAGGGCTCACAGTGTAAATTGGAAGGAAAAGAGATATTTTATATCTATTTTGCAGATAAGGAAAATGAGTCACAGAGAAGTTAAGTGACTTGTCCAAGGTCACAGCTAGCCAGCACCAGAGCCTGGATTAGAACCCAGGTCCCTGGACTTTCAGGTCTGGTACTTTACACTAGGTCACACAGTTTCTCTTCTTCTCAATAGTCTAACCTCCTTCCAAGCAGAGTTTAGCCATTGACGTGACAGAGGAATATAGCTGAGTACTGGACCTAATAGAGCTTAGTTCTAGATCATAAAAAAGTTTCTGGGGTATCTGTGACTTACTGGGGGAGCCAGGGGAGGATGGGCACCCTGCAAGTGATGGAAATAAGGCTTTTAAAAAAAAATCCATTTATTCATTTACACATGTTGTAAAATATTTCTGCTGTGACCAAATTTAGGTATTCTGGATAAAAAGTAAATGCTGATGATACTAAACTTTGGGAAATGATTATTGCTCATGCATAGTCACTTCTTTTCAAAGACATTGCACAATGATTAAATTATGTTCCAAAATATGCAGCCTGGCAGCAGCTACTAATGGCTCCGAGTAAGCAGCTCCAGCCTGTTGAACACATAGGAATATGCATTTTCCAGGTTGAAGTAGGGAGGTTGAGCATAATGATTCTCTCTCCCCACTGAACAAATGCTCTCTTCTATCTTCAAAAGATGACCAAATCAAAGAGCAACTCAACCTCTCAATCAACTTGGGATGCAACTTTAGCTTTCTCTTTCAGGGTGCAGAAAACATTTGAAAGTATTTTGATCCTAGGTGTGATCAGGGATCTCAGAGAAGGATAAAATACTTGGGGCAGGGCTGTCTTCTGAGCACATGACAGAAAGTGGGAGGAGAAAGGCAGAAAATGATGAGAAATTTTTTAAAAAATGGACAGACCTAAAGAGAGTCTGAAGGGGGAGAAGTAGAAATATCATGAGACAGAAGAAACAGATATATCCAGGATTTCTCTCCTCTGTGGTCCTGCGCCTTCTTTGCTTCCTATATTTCCCGGCTTTGCTTTCCCTTCTAACACCTTGGAATTCCACTCATTAGCTCCCCTGCTCTTCCTTCTGGGCCACCCCTGCAACCTGGGACTTCATTTCCCTGAGGTTCTGGCTGTGGAAGATCCTCAGCACAACCTCTTTCAAACCCCTTTCTTTGACTTCATATCAAAATCTCCCTTCCCTCTCTGCTTTATAGGCAATACATTTTCATCTTCAAAATCTCTCAGTCCCTTCCAGTTTCTCATCTCCCATTTTCCCTTCCCTTTCAGGATTCCCCCTCTAAACTTCTTTCCTTATGATCTCATGCCATCCTTGCCAGAAGCATCACGAAGCTCTGAGTTTCCTCTCAGTTCCCAAATCCTTGGATTCATTCATTCAGTTGTATTTATTGAGCGCTTACTATGTGCAGAGCACTGTACAAAGTGCTTGGGAAGTACAAGTTGGCAACCTTGGATGACTTTAACGAATGCTGGACATCTAACAGTGATATTTGTTAAGTGCTTACTATGTGCCAAGCACTGTACTAAGCACTGAGGTTAATGCAGATATATTCAGTTTGGACACAAGCCACATCCCATATGGCTCACAGTCTAAGGCGGGTAGATGATAAGGATTTAATCCCCATTTTACAGATGAGGGAACTGAAGTCGAGACATGTTAAACAATTTGCCAAAAGCACAGCAGGCAAATAGCAGAGATATGATTAGAACCCAAGTCTCTTGATTCCCAGGCCTGTGCTTTTCTCATTAGGTCACACTGCTTCCAATTCCTCCTGAGATCTGTTTGAAATGGAGCTGCACAAGGCCTTGATTTCTAATTTTTGTCTCTTAACTCACTTGTTCCCTCCTGATTGCTCAGTAGAGTATTCCTCACATGGTAGGTATTTAATGAATACCATTAACTGATGGATTGATTGATCAATTGATTGATTCTAGTTTTGGCTGGTGAAGTTCACTTCACCAAGATGCCTCGGTCTCCCTGCTGCTAGAATGGAGTTACCCAGGGTGATATAAGGATGAAGTTACTGATGGTAAAGAGTGTGGGGAAGAAGAATTCAGTATTGTTCTTATGAGGATCCTTCTAAATATTTCCACTCCATTTTTAAACCACACAGACATTAATTAATAGCTTGTCAATGGATCAGTTATATTTACTGAGTTCTTACTGCATGCAGAGCACCGTTCTAAGCATTTGGGGAATACAATATAATAAAATTGCTAGATATGTTCCCTGACTACAAGGAGTTTCTGCTTGATCTTTAAGATCAAGACCAATTTGACACTACCTTTCTGTTTCTTCTCATTTTGTATATAGAATAGTAATAATTATGGTTTTAAGCACTTAAGATAAGGGTCAAGCATCATTCTGAGACTTCAGTAGGTGCAAGAATGATCAGTGAAGGTACAGTCCCTGTTCTACTTGGGACTCGTAATCCTGAAAGATAAGAAGAGTAGACATGGTCTCAGTTTCAGATAAGGAAACTGAAGCACAGAGAAGTTAAGATAGAGGCCATATATCAAGCTACTGACAAAGCTGGGATTAGAACCCAGGTCTCCTGAGTCCCAGAATATGGCTTTTTCCACTGGGCCACCCTGTGTAATATCCATGGCCTTTACCTTAATGAACTGGGGTCATTTTGGTTGGCTATTCCCTTGGTGGGGGGAAGATCTTGGGTAGACCAACTCCACTTGATAATTTACTGACTCCAACTTCGTAATTAATACCATATGTGATTAGATGGTTTTATTATAGGCAAATGTACCAATTTACAAATGAGGGCATTTGAACAGGAAGATATGGTGAGTCAAGAGGGCCCATGTAGGAAATGTGTGTTCTGGAAGTTCTTTTTTTCTCCCAAGGACTCTCCATGTGAAGGATTTGGGTATTCAAGTGGACAAGCCAAACATGAAGAATGTAGAGCCATTCGTCTCTTCTTGGCCTGAGTTCACAACCGTATATTGGTAGATTGAGGCCTATACCTTTTTCAGATTTGGAAAAAAAAATTTTGTTTCCTATTTTAGAGTCACTGTGGGAGGGAGGGCTGCTGAATGATGTTGATAGGAGTTAATCTGCTTAAGTAGCTTCTCCACTAGCCCTACTTAGAAAACTAGGGTTCAACAGACTTTAGCATATAGGGAATGAAGGGCAGGGGGCTCACGTTGGACTCTTCCAAGTTTGCAGATGGCAGTGGCAGTTTCCCCTATATAATTGTTATGTTTCCCATTTGCTACTGTGTGAAATCAACAACCATGAATGATCATCCTCCCACCCAAACCCTGTCCTCCCCTTGACTTCTAAATCTCTGTAGATAGTACTACCATCCTCCCTGTTTCACAAGCCTGTAACCTTGTCATTATCCTTGACCCATCTCTCTTATTCAACTCACTTATTCAATCTTTCACCAAACACTCTTAGTTCTACCTTCACAACATCACAAAAATCTACCCTTTCTTCTCCATCCAAACTGCTACCACGTTGATCCAAGCACTTATCCTAGCCCACCTTGATTACCGCATCAGCCTCCTTACTGGCCTCCCTGCCTCCTTTTTCTTCCCACTCCAGTCCATACTTCATTCTGCTGTGTGGAGCGTGTTTCTAGAAAACCGTTCAGTCCACGTTTCCCTACTCCTCAACTACTTCTAATGGTTGCCTAGCCACCTCCCATCAAACAGCAACTCCTAACTATTGGCTTTAAAGTACTCAGTCAATTTGCCCTTCACCTTACCTTTCTGATTTGCCACTACAACCCAGCACACTCACTTTGCTCCTCTAACACCAACCTACTTACTGTACCTTGATCTCTATTTCACTGCCAATCTCTCACCTGCCTTCTATCTCTGGCCTGGAAATTCCTTCCCCCTTCATATTCAACAGACCATTACTCTCCCCACCTCAAAGCCTTATTAAAATCTCATCTCCATCGAGAGGCCTTCTCTGACTAAACCCTCATTTCCCCACTCCCTCTCCCTTCTGCATCACCCTTGCACTTGGATCTGTACTTTTATTCACCCCACCCTCAGTCTCACAGCACTTATGTACATATTCGTAATTTATTTTAGCCATAATTTAATTACACCTCAGTCCCTACTTCACTCTGCTTCACATATCATTTTTAAACAAAACCATTCAGTCCATGTCTCCCCAATCCTCATGAACCTCCAATGGCTACCCATTCATTCATTCAATCGTATTTATTAAGTGCTTACTGTGTGCAGAGCACTGTACTAAGTGCTTGGAAAGTACAATTCGGCAACAGAGACAATCCCTACCCAACAACAGGCTCACATTAAACAAAAACGCCTTACCATTGGCGATAAAGCACTCAATCAGCCCACCCCATTGTACTGATCTCCTCACTGATCTCCTAACACAGCCCAGTCCACACATTCTTGCTCCTCTAATGCCAGCCTACTCACTGTGTTCCAATCTCAGTCTATCTCGCCACTGATTCCTTTACCACATTTTCTCCCTACCTGGAGCTCCTTCCCTCTCTATATATGCCAGATCATCACTCTCTCCATCCTCAAAGCATTATTTAAGGTCACATCTCTTCCAAGAGGCCTTTCCCCAATTAATTCCTCTTTTCCCCGGATCCCCCTCCCTTCTGCATCATCTATCCACTTGGATCTGTGACCTTCGGGTATTTGATATTCACACCACCCCCAACCATAAAGCACATTACATATCTTTAGATTACATTTAAATTATTTATTTATTTCACTGTCTGTCAAGAACAAGAAAAAAATATATTTTTGGCAATATCCTTGCTCTACAAGATGCCAAGAGCACACCATTGATCTTAAGCCAGCATTCACAACAGTAACAACAATGGTGGTATTTGATAAACACTTACTATGTGCCAGGCACTGTACTAAGCTCTGGGGTGGATACCAGCAAATCAGGTTGGACACAGTCTCTGTGCCAGATGGGGTTCACAGTCTCGATCCCCATTTTACAGATGAGGTAACTGAGGCCCAGAGAAGTGAAGTGACTTGCCCAAGGTCACAGAGCAGGCAAGTGGAAGAGCCTGAATTAGAACCCATGACCTTCTCTATCCACTATGCCATGCTGCTTCTCAATAAAACTCCTTGTGGGCAGGAATTGTGTCTACCAACTCTATTGTATTAAACTTTCCCAAACACTTAGTACAGTGCTCTGTACAGTCAGTGCCCCAAAAATAGCATTGGTTGATCAAAAAATATCACTTTTTATGGTATTTGTTAAATGCTTTCTATGTGCCAGGCATTGTACTAAGAGCTGGGGTAGACATAACATAATCAGTTTGGATACAGTTCAGGTCCCGCATGGGGCTCAAAGTCTTAGTACCATTTTATAGATAAGGTAACTGAGGAACAGAGGAGTTAAGAAGCAGACACATGATGGAGCTGGGATTAGAATCCAGATCCTTATGACTCTAAGGCCCAGGCTCTATCCAGTAGGCCATGTTGTTTCTCATTGATTGATCTATTACAACATCCAGCTAACTAGGGAAAGTATTTCTCTGATAAATACAATTTGCCCAGTCGTGCTCCACATCAAAGGGGTGTCTGGGCTTTCTCAGCCTGCCAGGGCACTCAGTGGAAAGCAGCATGGCTTAGTGGAAACAGCACGGGCTTAAGAGTCAGAAGATGTGGATGCTAATCCAGGCTTCACCACGTATCTGCTATGTGACCTTGGGCAAGTCACTGAACTTCTCTGTGCCTGTTACCTCCTTAGTAAAATGGGAATTAAGACTGTGAGCCTCACGTGGGGCAACCTGATTACCTTGTAACTGCTCCAGAATTTAAAACGAACAGTGCTGGGCACATAGTAAGTGCTTAACAAATACTATTATGATTATGATTATGATTATTATCATTATTATTAATTTGCTTCCTGTAGCCCAAGAACTCAGGTCTAGCTCACCGACTTCTGTGACCAGGCACAGAATAATAATAATAATAATAATAATAATAATAATGGTATTTGTTAAGTGCTTACTATGTGCAAAGCACTGTTCTAGGCACTGGGGGGATACAAGGCGATCAGGTTGTCCCACATGGGGCTCACAATCTTAATCCCAATTTTACAGATGAGGTAACTGAGGCACAGAGAAGTTAAGTGACTTGCCCAAAGTCACACAGCTGACAATTGGCGGAGCCAGGATTTGAACCCCTGACCTCTGACTCCAAATAGTAACCTAACACAGTTGCCATTGGGCTGGAGATGAGAAACTGGGAAATCAGGTGGTTTCTTCCACCAGCAGAAAGGATTGGTGGGGGAGACAATTACTACTAGAAAGACAATCTTTAAAGGGGGACACAGGCATACAAGGAGATGAATGAAAATGAAGCGTCAGCACGGGGTAGCCGCGGTCTGGCATTTCCAATAGAAGCATCCTCCCCCTCTGCTCCCCTACTGTTTGTTTAGGGGGGAAATGCTGCAGCTTAATCAGAATTATTTACAAGATAATGGTCCATTGTTTGCACTAAGACAGATGTTGTCTGTGGGAACTTTGTGTTTTATGTTTTATTCCTTCCTCTGCCTTTGCAGCATGCAGATGGAATCACAGTAATGCCAGTTATTATTCCTTTGGATTGGAAATGTGATAGGGGAGGGGCCCCCCGTAATTGGTGTTGCTTTACATCAGCAAGGAAAAGGAAGAAGACCTTTGTGTAGTTGTCTGTGTAGATGAGGACTGGCATCATTTAGGAAGGGGTTGATGCAGAAGGACAGGTACTTTTTCGGTTGCAGAGGAGGTTTTTGCTGATGGAACTCCTGCAAGTGTAGAGGATTCATTCATTCATTCATTCAATCGTATTTATTGCATGCTTACTGAGTGCAGATCACTGTACTAAGTGCTTGGAAAGTACAATTCGGCAACAGAGACAATCCCTACCCAGCAATGGGCTCACAGTCTAGAAGATTCAGCTCGGGCTCAGAAACTTACTCTTAAACCTCAGAGAAGCAGCATGGCTTAGTATAAAGAGCATGGGCCAGAGAATCAAAGGACCTGGGTTCTAATCTCGGCTCTGCCACTTGCTGGCTGGGTGACCTTGAGCAAGTCACTTAACTTCTCTATGTCTCAAGTTTCTCAACTGTAAAATGGAGATTAAATACCTGTTCTCTCTCCTACTTTGACTGTAAGCCCATGTGGAACAGGAACTATGTCCAACCTAATTAACTTGCTGTTACCCCAGAATTCATTCATTCATTCATTCAATTGCATTTATTGAGTGCTTACTATGTGCAAAGCAGTGTATTAAGTGCTTGGGAGAGTACAATGTAACAATAAACAGACACATTTCCTGCCCAAAACGAGCTTACAGTCTACAGGGTGAGAACAGCACTTAGAAATGTATTTGACACATAAGCAAATGTGTAACAAACACCACGAAAACAAACGGACAATTCATGGGCTGGGAGGTCACTCATACATTCAATTGTATTTATTGAGTGCTTACTATGTGCAGACCACTATACTAAGCACTTAAGAGAGTACTGTATAACAATAAACGGACACATTCCCTGTCCACAGTGAGGTTATAGTCTAGTTGCGGGGAGACAGACATTAATAGAAATAAATAAATTACAGATATGTACATAAGTCTGTGGGTCTTGGGGTTGGGGAATGAGTTAAAGAAGCAAGTCAGGGCAATGTAGAAGGGAGTGGGAAAAGAGGAAAGCGGGGCTGGGTCAGGGAAGGCCTCTTGGAGGAGGTGTGCCTTAAATAAGGCTTTGAAAAGAAGGAGAGTAATTGTCTGTTGGATTTGTGGAGGGAGGGCATTCCAGGCCAGAGGGAGAACATGGGTGAGGCATTTGGCGGTAAAATAGATGAGACTGAGGTAGAGTGAGAAGGTTAGCATTAGAAGAGCAAAGTGTGTGCTCTGGGTTGTAGTAGGACAGTAGCAAGGTGAATTAAGAGGGGTTAAGGTGAATGAGTGCTTTAAAGCCAACTGTCAGAGTTTTTGTTTGATGAGGAGGTGGATGGGCAACCATTGGAGTGAGGGTCTAGATCCTTGATCTCTGGAGAACACAAACTCCACCATACCCACTAAGGTCTTTTAATTAAATGGGGGCCTGTCTTCCTCCTGGAAGGCGTCGCGTCACCATTCTACCTGGGCAGACCTAGAGGCTGGCCTCTGATTAAGATGCAGGAGACATCTGTTGACATCTTCAATGAGCATCAACTCCTTTTCTGGTGAGCTGAAATGCAAATCTGCTCTGACGGTTAGCATGGTGAATCTCATTTTTACATTTGCCCGACTCTGAGGCACTGATGAGAGTGAGATCATCTCTGCGGATTTGAGAGAAGCAAGAAAAACTTTTGCTTTCGTGTTAGGTTTATCACCATCATTCCAGGGAAAGTTTCTGAAGAGAAAAGTTATCCAGATTCTGTTTGTACGTGTTTCAGCTGTTTTCAGTTCATCTTCCTGTCTCCCTCCCTAGCTATCCACAGTGTTTACCTGGGAAACCACAATGAATAGCCTTGTGACACTTCTGAGGGACACTTTGCTATTGGATTTCCCCAGTCGAATGTGGAGAAAATGCCCAGAAGTCCATGGTCCATTCCACAATTCTTTGGGATGGGGAAGGGATTGCAGCAGAAAAGCGGTGGTCAACCCCTAAACCCAGTCATAATTTCACCCAAGTAGGCTTGCCACCTCCCCCTGAAAGCCCTAATTTTGGGAAACTGTCCATGATTTGCCTCACCTGCCTAAAGAGGAGGCTCTGATCCTGCATGGATACCAAGTGTTTGCCCATTATTAAAGGAAGTAATCAGTGATCTCAAGTACCTGATACCTTTTCTTTGCCCAGAGGAGTAGAGTCATTGACCTTATCTTTCTTGAGGGGTCACCACCTAGCTTTTGAGGCTCTTTGTGTTCATTTCTGGTGAATTCTCAATTTCTGAGACATCAGATGTATGCCTTCACGCTGGTCATTTCGGTACTCAGTCACTGGAGAGGCTTGAGCTGGATATGCCCAAGTTTGTCCTCTGTTCTATAATAATGCCATCACACAGACTGAGAGTTCAGATGTGGAGTTGGAAATGAGCTCAACTTCCACCCTCTTATCTCAGCCTCAGAACACCGATTGCTTTTCATCAGAACGGAATAGTGAGCACGCTTTGTCGACTCATCCGTGTAGAGGACAAACCTCTGGATGAGAAAGGGCAGTGAGGAATGTGAACAGGCCAGATTCCTAGCTGTTAGCTTGCACAGAGCTCCACTGCAGGCAACAGATACATTTGGATCCAACCGAGAAGAAAGTGAAGATTACTTGCACGATAATATTTATGGACCTTATTCTTATTGTGTCAGTCTTGGACCAAAACACTGAATCACATGAGATTGGAGATTATCTCTTTTAAGGTCCTGGAGAGCTAGCTCACATGTGACCAATTATATCTGTCAAGTCAGAGAGAATGAGGTCCCACCTCGGTGGGTGGGATTTGAACTCGGTCTTTCAGAGGTCAATAACAGGGTTTTTAGACCTTTGTGCTGGTCCCTCCCTTACAGCCAGACCTTTTCTTTTAAAACTGTTTAAATTACAAACCAGTAATAAAAGGATCATATGTGTTTCCCAGTGAACAGGTTCTTTAAGGCTATTATGATAATTAAAAACATATGGTGCCTCCACCAGTCAGAGGAAAACCACAGATGTACAAATTAGGTATTATATAAGGTTTTTCTGTTTTTGCCCTTTTAAAAACGTCAAGCCAAAGAATTTTAAAGAGATAAAATGGCAATTTTAGGGATAGTAGGTAGCATTTTGCTTTCAGAACGATTAAAGATATAAACCCCCTTTCTTTACACCTAATAGCGCCAAACCGTTTCTAATATGTGAAGGAAAAAAAGAAATCACACCAGTAGCACAGAACTGTAGTATTTATGGAGGAAATAAGGAAACACTTTCTTACTCACAAGTTCTTGGAGACCAGGAAACCTTTTGCATTTTTTATGATGTTTTCCTGCATAGACAAAGAGGATTATATTTATTAAATATTGAATTATATTGAAATTGGATTGATGCAGTTAAAAAAGAGATTTCTTTACATTCAAATTCTATTCAGAAAGCAAAGATACAAATATTGATCAGGGCAGCAATAGTCATTCATTTTAATTTTGAAAGATAAAATTGATTTTGAGAAGGTGATAAATACTGCTAATAAAAAAAATTCAAAATGGGGATTTTTAATGGTTCTGCATGAAGTCAATGGCTCACCAAGGCCAGTTTGTAATAAAAGTAGAGATGCATTGAACTATCCATATCTAATGGGATGTTTACTGAATGCAAACCCTGCAAACATTCATCAATTTGCCAGGTCTTCTGCAAAAGTTAAGCATCAAATGCTCTTTGTTCCAGCTGATGATAGCTGTACATAAAGCTGAAGAAACAGCCTGTAAGCTTTAGCTTTTCAAAGTACCCAACACAGCTCTCATTGCCATTCTGGTAGATTCTTGTTTTGTCTTCTGTCACCCTTGCACTTGAATTTGCACCCTTTATTCATCCCATCCCCAGCCCTGCGGAAGTTGTAGAAATACCTGTGATTTATTGTAATGTTTGTCTCCCCTTCTAGACTGTAAGCTCTTTGTAGTCAAATAATGTGTCTGTCAGCTCTGTTACATTGTACTCTCCCAAGCTCTTAGAACAATGCGCACAGTAAGCACTCAGTACCTATGATCGATTGACTTTGATTGATTATTCTGCCATTTTCCCATCTCTTACCATTGACTGATTCAGCTTAGGCTCAACCATTCATTCATTCAATCATATTTATTGAGCATTTACTGTGTGCAGAGCACTTTACTAATCAATCAATCAATTGCATTTATTGAGCGCTTCCTGCGTGCAGAGCACTGTGCTAAGTGCTTGGGAAGTACAAGTTGGCAACATATAGAGACGGTCCCTACCCAACAATGGGCTGACAGTCTGGAAGGGGAGACAAACATTACAATAGACCAGTAGGATCTCACCAACAGCAGCATCACCTTTGAACCAAAGAAAAATTCTACTCCAGCCTCTACAGAGTCTCACTATTCTGGAATAATTTATCATTACACCTAGGCTTGAGTTCTGACTCAGAATCCCCAGACAGGCACCAGGAGATAATCTGGGGGGCCCGGAGCCAGAGTATTGTCCTGGATATGTTCAGGTCCCTATTGCCTTGCTTGACTCTCTGACAAAGAGATGTAGAGAGCTGAGCAATTACCTCATGAATTCATTTAAGGAAGACCAACAATCGGGATCGTTCAGATGAAAAAAGAAAGCCTTCTTTTATCTCAATTGCAGGTTCCTCCCACACCCTGTCTAGATTAGGTGGATAATTGTTTCAGTCTTCACTTCATTCTGCTCAAGACAGCACAACCTTAGTGTTACTTTCTGCCCTCTAAAGATCAGCATCTAAATTGATTAAGGTGCAATAGGCTACTGAGCCTTCTGAGGCTTGGTCTGTGGCTTGCAAAGTGTATGGATAGCTTAGAGACCGGGGTGGGAGGAGGAGTTGGGGATGAACGACCATCTCAGAAACCAGAAGAAGTAACAAACATACCACAGGGTTAATTTATCCCTCAGAGGTTAATTTATCCCTTGAAATCAGGACCAGTTGGGTGGATCACATTCCAAGACGAGCTAAAACTACAGTTAGCTCTTCCATTGGATGTGAAGAGCAGAGGCAATTTTAAGCCGGAGATTGGTTGAACATTCAGTTGCTGATCAGTTTAGGGGAAGGTTGTTTTCCAGTCCTTTTGATATCCCCAAGGAATTAGGTCTTCTAGTCTACATTCCTTTAAAACATTTCATAAGGGCCAATGTGCCAGAAGCCATAAAAACCCTACCAACGATATGACCGAAGGAAAGAAGAATTAAACCAAAATGTGGAATTTATAAGGGAGTGGTAGCTAAACGGACATTTTGAGAAAACCTTTCTTATATGGTGTGAGTGATAGCAAGCTCAGGGTGTTATTTCACATGTAGGTATTACCGCTTTAACTTTTACTGAGGTAAAATAACACCTTGTCACTCAGTGCAAGTACCAATCACAAAATGAATTAATTGTAATAACTGTTGTCAACAGAACAAAAGACTTGTTGCTTTCCTAAGCAGATTTCAGTGCCACTGATAACTACCTACAAAGATTCCTATTGGATACTCTTGGGGTAGGTAGTCAGAACATAATAGTACCTGTCTATCTCTTTTGTTTGTTGTTAAGAGGTAAGAAATAGAGTTAAAAACCTATATTTTAAACATATCAATAAATATACCCTCTTTTGTGTTTATGATGTCTCCTGAAAAATGTGGCATCTTTCATATATTGGCCAAGAAAGTAGAATTCACAAGGAACGTGTCTGCTAATTCCGTTGTATTGTACTCCCCCAAGCTCTTAGAACAGTGTTCTGCACACTGTACCTGCTCAGTATATATCAGTGATTGATTGACTGATTGATGGAAGGCCAAAAATAAGGTTTCGCTAGGTGGTTGACTTATTCTGGGTAATTCACGGTGGCGAATTGACCTCAGTGACCTTCACCTAAAACATGCTCTTGTTCCTGGGAGGTTTTCAAATAGGTCCTGTGTAACAGGTGGTCAATCTGCCCTTGACCATTAAATAGTTCAAGACTCCCCTCCAAAAGGACATGTTTTGTCCTTAAACATGTGAATGGGGGCCGGTTAGTTTCTTGACAAAGTTAGGCTCTTTTGAATGTTTGTCTGAGGCAAAGACCTTATTTCAGTTGATTTTCTTTTGTTGCAAAGACCTTATTTCCCTCTCATCTTTGGGCAGTGACGGCACCAGGAAATCCATCAGTCAACTGGCTTGTATTTAGCTCTCATGAGGCTTCGAGCCCTGCCATATGTGCTTGTTAAAGATGTCTGTTATGTGTCTGCTAAAGAACAGGCCCATGCCCCACCCCCAAGAAGCTTGCAACCTACTAGAAAGAGAAGGAAATGCTACAGTGAGTAAAAGAGGAATGGGGCATGTGATATGCTAGCCTGAAGGATCAAAAGATTGGTTGTCGCTCACAGGGAGGCATCATAGCTTTGTGGAAAGAACATAGGTCTGATAGCCAGAAGACTTGGGTTCTAGTTTCAGGTCTGCCACCATCATGCTGTACAACCTTGGACAAGTCATTTAGCCTCTCCGTGACTCAGTTTTCTCGTCTATAAAATGGGGACAAGGTACTTCCTCACCCTGCATCTTGGACCCTGGACTGTGTCCTTTTTTTACTACCCCGTGTCTGTAACAGCGGTTAGCACAGTGCTTGACACCTAACGGATATTTAATAAATGTCATAATTGATTTCAAGAGGTTGGTAGGAAATATTTGAAATGCAACATGAACTTTTGTTCATTAGCATTAACTTTTGTCCATTGCCAATTGAGGTTTGGCTCCAAATGACAGCTCCAATGGTTGGGGGTTCATCAGAAATATCTTTGTTCATTCATTCTTGGAGTTATTCTGTCAAAAGGAGGTTTGGCAGGTGGGAAATCTCCACTGAAGGCATTTTTTCTCAGGGAAGACAGTCCGTTTTTTTATTTATATTGATTTCTGTTTCCCCCTCTTGACTGTGAGCTCATGGTGGGCAGGGAGTGTTTCTACCAACTCTCTTGTATTGTACACTTCCAAGCACTTAGTACAGTCATCTGCACACAGTGAGTGCTCAATAAATGTGAATGACTGATGGATGGATTGATTGTAGCCAGCCAGGTTTTGCGGAAGTAACTTTTCCCATAGAAAAATCTGTTTTTGGTCCTCGGCATGTAGTGAGCAATGGAGAACTGATAGGCAAGTGATTGTGTCGTAGAAGGGTTGAGAGGTGACCAGGACTATTGACAATAAAAATAATGACTACAGTAATTGTTAAGCACTTACTATGTGCCAAACACTGTTCTAAGCACTGGGATAGATACAACATAATCAGGTTGAACACAGACCTTTGTCCCATATGGGGCTCACAGTCTTAATCCCCATGTGACAGATGAGGTAACTGAGACCCAGAGAAGTGAAGTGGTTTGCCTATGGTCACAAAGCAGACAAGTGGTGGAGCTGGGATTAGAACCCATGACCTTAAGACTCCCAGGCCTGTGTTCTAGCCACTAGGCCTTGCTGTGATCAGATCCTTACATCTGTGGCTGCCACTGTTTGTGGCCCTTTAGAAAACTGGCTCAACTTCCCTAAAAGAGGTCTTTCCAGGGTCTGCCCCAATCCAACCGCTTAAGGAAAGTCTTTCCAGGGCCTTCCCCAATCCAACAGCTTAAGGAAAATCACCCTGTTGCTATGAGTGCCCAAAGATACAGAAGCAGTGTGGCTCAGTGGAAAGAGCACGGGCTTTGGAGTCAGAGGTCATGGGTTCAAATCCCGGCTCCGCCACATGTCTGCTGTGTGACCTTGGGCAAGTCACTTAACTTCTCTGAGCCTCAGTTCCCTCATCTGTAAAATGGGGATTACGACTGTGAGCCCCACGTGGGACAACCTGATCACCTTGTATCCCCCCAGTGCTTAGAACAGTGCTTTGCACATAGTAAGTGCTTAACAAATGCCATCATTACTATTATAAATGACCTCTTGCGGCAAGAATGTTTTCCGTTTCTATGCTCACCTGCTGTTTTCTTTACCACTAGAACGTCTTGTATTTAAAACTGACTGGAATGGAGGTATAAGCACCTCTGAAATAGGACACTTCCCAGAAACACAGGGAGATTAGACTATTCTAAAGCAGGGTTTGGAGGTCCTATTCCCTATGTAAGTTTCTTATGTTACCCAGCTGAGAAGATTTTTACCTCAGTTGTGGAGAATTTATTGTGTCTCCTCAACAATAGACAATTTTAGATCAATCAATCAATGGTATATATTATGTTCCTTCTTTGTGCTGAGTACTATCCTAAGTCCTTGGGAAGGTATATCAGTAGCAAACGACACGGTCCTTGACCAAAGGGGGTTTGTAATATAATTGGAATCAGCTATTGTCATAGGCAGGGAATATAACAAGCACACACCTAAGACAGGATGAAATGATGAAGGTTCCAGAAAGTCATCAGTAGTACATTAGGTAGAGCATATATTTTCCCAGGACCCATTTCTGGTGGTGGCTTGTACTTTGGGTTTTCAGGATTCCTGTTAATGACCAGGCCAATTGCTTTCAAATGAATAGCTATTTCTGGCTGATTTTTTTTAGTATTTCCTCTCCCAGCTGGTTGCTATATTACTCGCATCTCATGCAGGGCTAGCCTCCAGAAGAGCCACGAGGAAGCCCACCTTTCATATTATCTATATTGTATCTATTTTCCAATATTAAAAGGTGGAAATAGGAACAGAAGCAGGTTTAAAAAGCCCTCATAGTTTTCAAATAGAAAAGCTAAAGTCTGTTCTTCTCTCCCTCTGCGTGAGTTGTTCCAGAGGAGTTGCGGGAAGAGAGATGGGGAGAATTTGGAAGAAGTCCAGAGGAGGGTGATGAAAATTATGAACAGGTTGGAAAATAGAAGCCATGAAGAAAGGTGAAAGGAATCGGGCTTGCATAATAAAAAGAAAAGAGCAGGGGGATTGTGGGGGAATGGGCAGGGCTGCCTCATAAAGTGCTGATGAAGGTTTACTCTGAGCAGATGAACAGAGTACCTTTCATTAATTAATTAATTCATTCATTCAGTCGTGTTTCTTGAGCACTTATTGTGTGCAGAGCACTGTACTAGGCACTTGGGAGAGTACAATATAACAATAAACAGAAACACTCCCTGTCCCCAGTGAGATTACAGTCTAGAGGGGCAGCCTGACATTAATATAAATAAGTAAATTACGGATATGTGCATAAGTGCTGTGGGACTGGGAGTGGGGTGAATAAAGGGAGCAAGTCAGAGCAACGCAGAAGGGAGTGGGAGAAGAGCAAAAGAGGGCTTAGTCAAGGAAGGCCTCCTGGAGGAGATGTGCCTTAAATAAGGCTTTGAAGGAAGGAAGAGTAATCTTCTGTCAGATTTGAGGAGGGAGGGAGGTGCAAGCCAGAGGCAGGATATGGGCTAGGTGTCGGCGGTGAGGTTAATGAGATGGAGGTACAGTGAGAAGGATGGCATTAGAGGAGCAAACTGTACAGGTTAGGGTGTAATAAAGGAAGGGGTTCCCCAGCCTTCTTCCTAAATTTGAGGTTAATTTTCATAACCGGTTATAATACAGTGTCAGGGTGAATTTCTGGGAGAATTTTCCCAAGGGACTGGTGACAGTCTGAAGGCATTATGGCTGTAAGGAAACCAGCCTGTAGAGCTCCTCATTCACTCTCTAGCCTCCAGGCTACCATGGTATGTTTGTGGGCTGTGCCAGAAGCAATAATAATAATAGTAATAATGTTGGTATTTGTTAAGTGCTTACTATGTGCCAAGCACTGTTCTAAGCGCTGGGGAGATATAAGGTAATCAAGGTTGTCCCACGTGGGGCTCACAGTATTAATCCCCATTTTACGTATGAGGGAACTGAGGCACAGAGAAGTTAAGTGACTTGCCCAAAGTCACACAGCTGACAAGTGGTGGAGTCAGGATTAGAACCCATGACCTCTGACTCCCAAGCCTGTGCTCTGTCCACTGAGCCATGCTGCTTCTCAAATAATAATAATGATGGTATTTGTTAAGCATTTAATATGTGCAAAGCACCCCAAATGGGTATATGAGGAGTTTACGCCTTGTAAGGTGTATATTCTTTGTGGAACACCCTCCCTTCTCTCCATTCTGGTGCAGAGTGGACATAATGGAGGCAAGAATGGGCGGAAGTGGGAGAAGACATTCTGGATGTCTCACTGCCATCACCCCTCCACTGTGATGAGGTGGCTTCCTTGTCTGGGATCCTTTCACGTTCTACTCCCAATTTTGACTGTGCGAAGGATGTGACGTTGGGGCAGGAATGGACAGGAATGTTGTAAGTGACATTCAGTCATTAAACCCATTGGACTGACTGTCCGGGGAGAAGCAGCGTGGCTCAGTGGAAAGAGCCCAGGCTTTGGAGTCAGAAGTCATGGGTTCTAATCCCGGCTCCACAGCATGTCTGTTGTGTGACCTTGGGCAAGTCACTTAACTTCTCTGAGCCTCAGTTACCTCATCTGTAAAATGGGGTTGAAGACTGTGAGCCCCCACGTGGGACAACCTGATCACCTTGTATCCTCCCCAGCTCTTAGAACAGTGCTTTGCACATAGTAAGCGCTTAACAAACGCCATCATTATTAAGATAAACTGTGTATACTGTAGAGAGTTGTTGGAGGACCGGCATTTTGCTTCATTCGTCTTCACTAATCCTGGACAAGGGAGAGGAGAAGCTGATGGCCAGGAGTCAAGATGCCAGGAGGAAAGACCCCCAAGAGATCAGAGAAGCAGTGTTGTCTAGTGGATGGAACACAGATCTGGGAGTCGGAAGGATCTGGGTTCTAATCCTGGCTTTGCCACCTGTCGGCTGTGTGACCTGCAGTAAGTCACTTCACTTTTCTGTCCCTCAGTTACCTCATCTGTTTAAAAGGAGATTAAGACTGTGACCCCCTTGTGGGACATTGACTGTGTCCAACGTGATTGCCTTGTAGCCACCCCAGTGCTCAGTCCAATGCCTGAGATGTAGGAATCCCTTAAGCAGTACCATTTAAAAAATGAGAGTTTGAACAGTGCTGGATCTTTGAACTTTCACCTCTTATATTCCGAGATTGTATTTAGGGGAAAAGTAATCACTGTGCTTAGGATAGTGTCCTGTAACTTCTAAAAACATCAATGACACGGTAATTGGATATATGCATTGATGTTCTCATACCCACATAAATATGCAGATGATCTAAGAATGTCCCTAACCGAACTAGATGAAATGTGTCCTGAATGGACCCTGAAAATACACATTTTCTGTAGTTTGTGCATAACTGTGCAATGTGTTATTTTTCTTTGTATCGATCCTAGGCATTGTAGTTTTAGCCAACACTATATTTTCTGATATTTCCATACTCAAGGATTGGAATGTCTATTGCAGCCTCTAAAAAGAAGTCCTGAACTCCTGGTTACATCATCAAGGAAGAGGTAGAGTTTTAATGGTGTCCTCAAATTGGGTTTTTTCATAAATACTGGATGAATGTGACTTTTTGGAAAACCTTGAACCAGGATCACTCCAAGAGGGAGAAATGTATCCCAAGGGCTACAGTTTTTAGAAGCCCTCAAGAAAATGCCCTTCCTAGGCGAAGCTGATCGAAGGCCAGACTTATTATCCTTTGTAAAGGCATCAATGGCCCTGTGTGAACAGAAAAAATTCCGACTGGGATAGATTGCTTGGGAGACTTTCAAAAAACCTGGAAAATATTTTGCTATAACTGTACGCTCTGTTTTCTCTTCAAATTGCCAGCCATGTAAGTGTAGCAAATGTCTCAAGCCTAAGTTCCTTTTCATTCATTCATTCAGTTGTATTTATTGAGCGCTTACTGTGTGCAGAGCACTGTACTAAGTGCTTGGGAAGTAGGGAACACGTTTACCATCTCTGCTATACTGTATTCTCCCAAGTGCTTGGTATAGTGCTCTTCTCACAGTGAGCATTCAGTGAATATGAATGCCCATTGTTGAGCAGGGATTGTCTCTATTCCTTGCTGTTATACTTTCCAAGTGCTTGGTACAGTGTTGTGCAAACATTAAGTGCTCAATAAATACAATTGAATGAAGGAATGAATAATTGACTGATTGTCTTCTAACTGTATTGTACTCTCCTAAATTCTCAATACAGTACTCTGCACAGAGGAGGTCAATCAATAAGTCAATCATATTTTGTGAGTGCTTGCTTTGTGCAAAACACTGTACTAAGTGCTTGGGAGAGTACAGAATAGCAGAGTTGATAGACAAGTTCCCTGCCCACAAGGAGCTTATAGTCTGAAGGGGAGACAGACCTTAATGTAAATGAATGAATTACAGATATGTACATAAGGGGGTGAAGGAACAGAGCAGATCCAAGGGCAAGGGTGACAAGGAAGGGCGTGGGGGAAGAGGAAATTAGGGCTTAGTCAGGGAAGGCCTCTTGGAGGAAATGTGCCTTCAATAAGCCTTTGAAGGTGAGGAGAGTGATTGTCAGATATAAAGAGCGAGGGTGTTCCAGGCCAACAGCCGGACATGGGCGAGAAGTCGGCGACAAGATAGACAAGATCAAAGTACAGTGAGTAGGTTAGAGGACAGAAGTGTGTAGGCCGAGTTGTAGTGGGAGAGCAGCAAAGTAAGGTAGGAAGGGGCAAGGTGATTGAATGCCTTAGAGCTGATGGGAAGGAGTTTCTCTTTGATGTGGAGGTGGATGGGCAACCATCAGAAGTTCCTGAGGAGTGGGAAAATGTGGACAAAGCATTTTCACAGAAAACTCATTCGGGCAGCAGAGCGAAGTATAGACTGGAGTGTGGAGAGACAGTTGGCAAGAAGGTCAGCAAGAAGACTGTTACAATAATCAAGGTGGAATAGGATAAGTGCTTGGATTAACAAGATACCAGTTTGGATATGCTCAGTAAATACCATAGATTCATTTTACACCTAAGTAAACTGAAGTAGTAATAATAATGATGATGATGGCATTTGTTAAGCGTTTACTATGTGCAAGGCACTGTTCAATGTGCCGGCGGGGGATACAAGGTGATCAGGTTGTCCCACGTGGGGCTCACAGTCTTCATCCCCTTTTACAGATGAGGTAACTGAGGCTCAGAGAAGTTAAGTGACTTGCCCAAGGTCACACAGCAGACATGTGGTGGAGCCGGGATTAGAACCCATGACCTCTGACTCCCAAGCCCGTGCTCTTTCCACTGAGCCACGCTGCTTCTCTAGAGAGGAAGTAGAGAGGAAGTTTGAGCCTGAAGAGGAAATTACTGAAGGAATTAACTAAATGAGGAATTGCAGCCTTTATAGGAGACTTCAGAAGTAGGAATTTTTTTTAGCAGATTGTGATAGTGGTTTTTTAAGTTTAATAAACAGTTCTCTGATTTTGGTTGGAAAACTTCTTGGTTTCATGAAGTATCTTGTAGCAAACCAACTCCTGTATCCTTCTTCACAATTCTGAATTCCTCTCTCCATCACGAGTCTTCTTTAATCATTTTTACGAATTAATCTGCTTTCTTAAAAATAAGTACAAGACCTTTTAAATATAAAGCATTTAACAGGTGGTGGAGAAACTTAACTTCTTTAATCTGTTTTGCATCTCTAAGTGATACACAGTATTGTTGAAGTATCATTCTGGGCTAACCATAACCATGGCTTTAACTTCATTCATTCATATATTTATTGAGCACTTACTGTGTGCAGAGCACTGTACTAACTGCTTAGTATGTATGATGGCAGCTAAGAACTTCAGGTTATTTCCCATTAACCCCTCACTGGCATATCTTAACCATGAACCACAATATCTAGTTTGTAGAAAACTTGATCCATGTGATGCCACATGGAAATAATTCACTCTGAGTCCTCCTTCCAATCCTGTATTTCCCAAAAGCTTTGCTGGTAATCTGTATGAAGTGCTGGTTGTTGAAAGAAGAATATGGTTGTCTCTACCAGCATCAGAGTAGTCCATTGGGGACAAAACACTTTGCTAAAACCACCCAAAAAGTCATCGGACCTGAAACGATCATTTTTTTTTTCAGGTTCAATAATTTAATCGGTGATTTTTTTTGGACACTTACTGTGGGCAGAGCACTGTCCTAAACATTTGGGAAAAAAGCACTATAATAGAGTTGGTAGATGTAATCCCTGTCAACAAGGAGTTTACACTCTTCTGAGGCTTTCCCTAAGCCCTCGTTTCCTCTTCTGCCACTCCCTTCTGTGTCACCCTTTCACTTCATTCATTCAATCATATTTATTGAGCGCTTACTGTGTGCAGAGCACTGTACTAAGCGCTTGGGAAGTACAAGTCGGCAACATATAGGGACAGTCCCTACCCAACAACGGGCTTACAGTGTAGAATGGGGAGACTTGTATTTGCACAATTCATTTACCCCTTCCTCAGACCCAAAGCACTTATGCACATATCTGTGGTTTATTTATTTATATTAATGACTCTCTCCCTCCCTAGACTATAAACTTACTGCGAACAAGGAACATGTCTACCAATGCTGTTATATTATACTCTCCCAAGCACTTGGTACAGTGCCCTGCACATAGTAAGTGCTCAATAAATATGATTGATCAATTGATTGATTCTAGATCCTTTTTGTGGGAGATGACTGTCTCTCGTGATGTCTTTTGAAACTAGCTCTCTTCCTTTACTTCCTTTTACCCATTCTCTGACCCAAGATGGAGCCTAGCGTAGTGGATAAAACGTGGGCCAGGGCGTCAAAAGGTCATGGGTTCTAATCCCAGCTCTGCCACTTGTCTGCTGTGTGACCTTGGTTAAGTCACATCACTTCTCTGCACCTCAGTTACCTCATCTGTAAAATGGGGATGAAGACTCCAAGACCCATCTGGACAGCGATTCTGTCCAACCTGATTTTCGTGTACCAACCCCAGTGCTTAATACAGTACTTGGCATGTGGTAAGTGCTTAACAAATGCCACAATTATTATTAGAGAATTCAAGATTTCTAGTAGAAAGTATGAAGCGTGAAGTGGCTCTTGCATGTAGACTGTAAGTTCCTTGAGGGTTAAGGTTCACATCAACCACTCTATACTATTGTACTTCCAAAGCACTTAGCACACTGTTGTGCACACAGTAAGCACCCAATAAATTGAGTTGGCCTTCCTCTTAGCAAAAGATGAGACATTTAAGATTTCACAGCTCATTCAGTAGGAGACTCAGGACATGATGATGATGGTGATAGTATTTGTTAAGCGCTTACTATGTGCCAAGCACTGTTCTAAGCACTGGGGTAGATATAAGGTTATCAGGTTGTCCCACATGGGGCTCCCAGTCTTAATCCCCATTTTACAGATGAGATAACTGAGGCACAGAGAAGTTAAGTGACTTGCCTAAAGTCACACAGCTGACTTCCTTCCTCTCCCCCTCGTCCCCCTCTCCATCCCCCCATCTTACCTCCTTCCCTTCCCCACAGCACCTGTATATATGTATATATGTTTGTACATATTTATTACTCTATTTATTTATTTATTTATTTTACTTGTACTTGTCTATTCTATTTATTTTATTTTGTTAGTATGTTTGGTTTTGTTCTCTGTCTCCCCCTTTTAGACTGTGAGCCCACGGTTGGGTAGGGACTGTCTCTATATGTTGCCAATTTGTACTTCCCAAGCGCTTAGTACAGTGCTCTGCACACAGTAAGTGCTCAATAAATAAAGATGATTGATGATGAAGTGGCGGAGTCGGGATTCGAACCCCGACTTCTGACTCCCAAGCCTGTGCTCTTTCCACTAAGCCATGGTGCTTACATCTGAGCCACGCTACTCCCCGGCCTGATCACAGCAGGCTCCTGGTTGAAGTGCCAGGTGTCCGTCTCCCAAGCACCTGCAGGACAGACATCATCCTCTGACACCCACAGTCCTACCCCAACATCAAGCTTTCTGATGGCCTCATGGCCTCGTCCAGCTGGGGATAGAACAGCGTGGGAGGGGGCTCTGTGCCTCCTGTCTTTCTGCCTTGCTCCCCACACTAGAAAGGGGCGAGTAGGAAGGGTCCAGGGTTGTGACTGGAGGTGGGAGGATCCTGTCTTGCCTCCTTGCTTTCCGTTGGGCCAAACATGCCTGCTTTTCCTTTGAGGCCAGATGGGGCCACTGGAGGATCTGATGCCATAGGCAGCCCCATGTAATTACTGAGATAGATTCAAATGCCCTCCTTAGAGACAGGGATACGGTCTAGGTGATTTCTGGACATTTGTCCCAGTCCTCTGATTTTATGATGATATTATGGTATGATATAATTGTGTTACGATTCTTCCCTTTTATAGGACCCATGTGTTTGCCAGTGATCAGGATACTGTGTAAAGAGCATGGTACTAAACACTTGGTAGATATGCCAGAGGGAAAGAGCATGGGTTTGGGAGTCATAGAAACTGAGTGCTAATCCTGGCTCTTCCACTTACTAGCCGTATGACTGGGTATGTCACTTAACTTCTCTGTGCCTCAGTTCCCTCACCTGCAAAATAGGGATTCAATACCTGTCCACTCTCCTCCTTAGACTGTGAGCTCCACGTAGGCCCTGATTATAAAGTATCTACCCCAGTGCTTATACAGTGCTTGGTATCATCATCATCATCATCAATCGTATTTATTGAGCGCTTACTATGTGCAGAGCACTGTACTAAGCGCTTGGGAAGTACAAATTGGCAACATATAGAGACAGTCCCTACCCAACAGTGGGCTCACAGTCTGAAAGGGGGGAGAATATATAGCAAGCCCTTAACAAATATTATTATTTTTATTATTCTAATTGTGATTATTATCATCCCTGCCTCCCAGGGTATTTATAATATTATGGAGGTGGGGGGGTGGCATTTAAGCATCAATTATTTACAAATGGCATGAAGCAGGAAGAAGAAGAATACAACAGGTACTAGAATATGTATGTAAAAATGAAATAGCTGAATAAAAAATGAATATACAATTGAATAGAAATAATAATAATAATGATGGCATTTATTAAGCACATACTATGTGCAAAGCACTGTTCTAAGCACTGGGGAGATTACAAGGAGATCAGGTTGTCCCACGGGGGGCTCACAGTCTTAATCCCCATTTTACAGATGAGGGAACTGAGGCCCAGAGAAGTTAAGTGACTTGCCCAAAGTCACACAGCTGGCAATTGGCAGAGCCCGGATTTGAACCCATGACCCCTGACTCCAAAACCCATGCTCTTTCCACTGAGCCACACTGCTTCTCTGTAAGTAATATATGTATATATATATGTACATATGTATACATAAGTATATATGTAAGTACCAAGACTATGGAGTTGATGAGCCTTGGGGTGTTGGAAATTCAGTGAGTAAGAATTTTGGAGGAGGTGAGATTTGAGAAGGGCTTTGAAGAGGGGGGAGATGTGGTCTGTTGAATTTGAAGTGGGAGTGAGTTCCAGGCAGGGGCATCAGTGGAGGGGGACCGAGGGGGAAGAGGGAGAAAGGTTTGGAGGTGGGAGAGTTAAGAGCCACGTTCAGTTAGGAGATGTGCTTGGTAGGAGCATAGGGTACAACCTGGTGATTAGTGAGGAAAGACCGCCAATAACTCAGATGGAGAAACATAGAGAGGATAGGAAGGAAGACACTGTTGAGGTTTTTTCCTGCACTCTAGGAAGGCTGGGTATTTGGCTAGAAGATGCTGTATTGATAAACATGACCTGCTGTGAAGAACTTTCTTTTTAAGAGATCTTATCCACACCAGTTTAGCCCAGGTCTGAGTTTTATTTACATATGCATATCTATCTAAATATACATATATATGTATATATATTTCAAGGTATTTGTTGTGCATTTACTATTGTCGAACCCTGTTCAAAGCCCTGGGATAGATACAGGTTAATTAGGTTGGACATGCTCCCTGCTCCACACAGGGTTCACTGTCTAAGTAGGGGGGGAAACAGGAGAAGTCAGGCATTGAGAAGTCAAGTGACTTGATCAACATCACAGAGCAAGCAATCAGCAGAGCCGGGATTAGAACCCAGGTGTTCTGACTCTCAGGACTATGCTCTTTCCATTAGGCCATGCTGCTTCACCTGTTTTGAGTGGATATTATGAAGAGACAATGCTTGAGCTTATTAGTCTCCCAGAGAGCCGTGGTTTTCTGGTAAATTGCTCATCATCCATTTTACCTCATGTTTCGTAAACTCTTTATTTTTCTGGTTTGTTTTTCATTCATTATTTACTCCTATCCTACAGTGGATAGGACCAGGAGCAGGGAAATGGGGAAATAGCTTGAGGGGCCTGTGAGTTTACAAGAGGGATATCTTGAGAGTGTTTGAAGGCGGAGGGGAAGGAGTCACAGAGAGCAAGAGGTTGAAAAAAGCAGTAAGACAGTGGAAAAGAGTAGAAACAAGTGATTTTTTAGGACTTGAGAGGGAATAGGGTTGTCAGTGCAGGTTAGAGGGCATGGATTTAGGGAGCCAGACAGAGATCTCATTTTGAAAAACAGTTGGAAAGCAGAAGAAAGTTGAGAAAGGAGCTGTAGAGTATTGCAGAGCTGGGGGTTGGGGGAATGGGTGGAAGACTTTGGGGAATCCATAGCTGATGGTTCCTATTTTCCCATCAAATTAACTGGTGAGGTAATCAGAGGCCAGGGAAGGAGCTGGTAGGGAACCTGGGAGTTACAGGAGGGAGTTGAATGTACGAAAAAGTTGGTGGAGATTATGGGCCTCTGAGTCAAGTTGGGAAGAATAGTAGAGTTGTCAAGTAGAAAATAGAAAATGCACTTGGAATAAGCCTTCACATGACCAGGCAAATCCAACGTGGTGGTGTTCAAGATTGCTTGGGCACATCACAACCGAGCACATACTCCACTGGAGGCCTGACACCTGTTATCAGAGGCACATGCCCACTAATGATAGACAAGATTAACCTCAAATAAGTAGGTTCAGCCCAATGGTCTACTGGTCTTTTCATTATCTACCTGAAAGAGTTCACTCCCTGTGAAGGAACAGACCCACTGGAAGAGCAAGCCACCCAGTTGATACTTGCTGGACTAAGCAACGGATACCCATGGACAGCATTAAAACAGAAAACTGCCCTCCTATTGACCCAGGAGATGGTAACATTTAATAATTTTCTATTTTTATCTGAGAAGTGAAGGTTATTTAATCCATAAATGCCTCTGTATATTCCAGGTTTTGAAAACCAACCTTGTTTTCAATTTAAACAAGAACAGAAAATATCTCAAACTCCTAAACTCTTATTTATTTTGCTGGTTTGCTTTTCATTCATTATTTATTTATCTGACATCCATATAATACCAAAATAGTGGAAAAGATTCTTTTGGGGGGAGAATTTATAAAATAAATTTGCTTCCTAGCTGAGACCTTGTATGCCAACTTTTAGCCTGAATTGCATTTTTATAGCTGAGTTATAAACCTTTGGAAAATAGGATTTATAATGGAAATACTGACACAACCTTAACCATAGCAATGCGATAGGGTGCTGCTATAATATACTGTAAGAAGAAATCAGTTCATTAGTTAGTTATAAACAAAGGACAGAGATAGTAAATTACAGAAGGTATTTCAGCAGTTTTCTGTGTATTTATGACACAAAAATATGCAGCTGCATTTTATTTCTTGAGATAGTATTTAAGTATTTCAGATTTAATGCACATTATTAGTTATGACCAACAGTACATTTTTTAGCCTTGCTGTTCTCTCACATAGTTTTACTCGTGGTATTTTCTTCTTTCTCTGTTGCTCATTAGAAAAATGTTAAAAATCCATTTTCATCTGATTAATAATAAAGCTGATCACATGTAACCTAATTTTCATTCACTGCTGCCCCTGTCTGTGGAGTCATATACAAAGTGACCTTTGAATCACCATTGGGCCCATAAAGCACAATAAGCACCATTGTCCTGTCAAAAATTGAAGATGTTTTACATCATTACAAAATTTAATGTTCCATCTTTTCAAATGCACTACTTTTCAAAGGCCACATTCCAATTGAAGCTCATTAAAATCAGACTCAAGTTTCCTGTGGTGGGGATGAGAAAGAGTTTCTCATGCATTTGGAGTAATATGAATCACTCTTTTAAAACAGATATGGTTACATATTAGTTTTGAAAGGTACAGTAACTGCTGAGTCTCTGCTGTCTGCAACAGTGAGGCTTTTGTGCTTATAAATCTAATAACTGCCTTCTGATTCCTTCTACTTCATCCACACTGTATCCTATTTACTTATGAATAAATCAACTTTCTAAATAAAATTGTTGTTCAGAAGTTCAAAGGTTGAATGATAGGAGTTTCTGGCACTGATCTGTCTGCAAGGTTCAGGCAGGGAGCTGTAAAATTCATCCTAAAATTTCAAGTTTTCTTTCAACTCTCCTATGACCCCAAGTCCTGATATTTGGGAATATAGGAGCTTGAGTGGATTTCCTTAATGTGAGTTGAACCAGGGTTCATGATTAGGGTCAGCCTGTTAAATGCCCTCTCCGGGCATTTTATTTAGCCCATTTTAGCTGAGTAATAAGAAAGATTTAGAATACAGATGCTGCAAAATACGAGCAGTAGCTCAGTTTGAGTTTTGTGAAGAAAATATCTTCAAATCTTCCTTGTGAATGCTTTGTCTTTTGGTCAGTGTGGTGTGCATAATGACTTGCCATTTGTCAGTCACATTTGCAGTTTTCAAGCCCTGCTCAATAATAATAACATAATGTACTGAGTGGAATCAGGCAGGGTTACAGCTTACATTTATACAGCATCCTTAGATCATTAATAAGAGCACTGATGTCAGCATGGCTCAGTGGTAAGAGCCTGGACTTGGGAGTCAGAGGTCGTGGGTTCTTATCCTGACTCCGCCACTTGTCAGCTGTGTGACCTTGGGCAAGCCACTTAGCTTCTCTGTGCCTGTTACCTCATCTGTAAAATGGGGATTAAGATTGTGAGCCCCACGTGGGGCAACCTGATCCCAGTGCTTAGAACAGTGCTTGGCACATAGTAAGCACTTAACAAATACCATCATTATTATTATTACTATTATTAAACGTTTATATTGCAGAGTACTGCCTGGAATTATATCAGTAGTCTTTAGAGAAGTTGGTGTTTTCCAACAGAGTCCAGTTTGGTGCCCAAATAGTGCATGCTTGGATCTGAAAGATGAGGCTATGGATGACTTTCTGGTCATTTTCATTGCAAGGTTGATAGTTCTAATCAGAAAGTCCCAACAGCAACATAATGTGAGAGGAGGGCAGTGGCATTCATTAGAGCAGAGCTATTTATGTAAAAGAGGATGAACCAAAATCTGTGGGCAGGAAAGATGCTGAATAGCCAAAGGAATCTCTTATTCATTCATTCATTCATTCAATCAATTGTATTTATTGAGCACTTACTGTGTGCAGAGCACTGTTCTAAGCACTTGGGAAGTACAAGGGTAGGGACTGTCTCTATATGTTGCCAATTTGTACTTCCCAAGTGCTTAGTACAGTGCTCTGCACACAGTAAGCGCTCAATAAATACGATTGATGATGATGATGAGTACTGGGGGTAATGTTTTCTTTCATTCTTGTAAAGAATTCTGGAGGTGCCTGTTGAATGTTTCTGAGGATGGAAAAGTTTAAAAGCAGACATAGTCTTAGGATGTTGTGATTGTTGCATTCTTGATGCAACTCGATGACCATGAGTTTTTCACAGTGCATTTCCTAATTATTAGAGTTAAATCTAGCAGAGTTTGAGATGTTTTCTCAGCTTCTGCTACCTCTGCGTTGAATTGACTCAATGCTGCTTCTCTTGTCACTGAAAAGAAAAAAAAAATCTGCTTTCTACTGGTTTAATGTGTTCCTTTTTGAAGGATAAATGAGTCCAGGAACAAAGTCTTTTTTTTTCTTGATTTGATTTGTCCAAATTCACAAAGTGGGGAGAAAAAGTGTGTTGAATGCTTGTGTAGTAGGGGGATCTAGGGAGATTTACAAGCAGGAGATTTACAAGGAGTAGCATCTCTGGTAGTAGTAGTCACCCCTACTTTCTCCCTGCAAGTTTTCACACCCTGCGATGGGCTTGGGGCATCTTTGTTCAACTAGTTGCTCGGCCGGACTGCGGTGCCATTGCAGCTCCCCCAAGTGGCCGATTGTATTCCAATTTTCTAGCAATTTATATAACTCTGTCTCAGGTTGGTTTTTTTTCCCCCCCTTTCTCTAAAACTGTTCAAACCATAACTCCATCTCCATTGTGAATAGGTCGGTAAATCTGCTCCTCGATCATAATTTCCATTTTTGACCTCCAGTAAAAGGTAACCTTTTAAAATGACTTGGGGTTCTTAAAGAGTGATAGGTTCGACACAGTAAGCCCCTGAAACACTTCGTTTCATTCCACCTGACAAATGCTAAACTGTGGCTTTCGTTCTGATAAAAAATCAGTCGCATGACCTCAACGAACAAGTGTTCGTACTGCAGCTCTCACTGCAGTTCAGTTCTTAGGTCAAAAATCTCAACCATGGTAATTAGTAATGAGCATCTGTATGTAAAAGGAGGGGAAAGGGTCACTTCTGACTCTAGCTTCCTTCCCAGTCGGATCTAGGGTAGAAATCGGAAGTTAGAATGATCTCTTTTAACTCCCATATACTGCTGAATCCAAAGCTGTCATAAAAATTCTATCCACCCCTAGTAGGGTGAAACATTTCCTATCACTGGATGTGTTTCAGTGACCACAATTGTAGATAAGCCGGAACCGGGGGTTCAGGAACAATGGGGGATTAAGAAAATCCCAGCACTGGCCCCTATTTCATAGAACCTTCCTCCCAATCTGCTTTGTCTTTCTTTCTCTCTCTGTGGCATATTCCTAGCAAAGACCCTTCCCTGCAGTAATTCTCAATCTGAAGTCCTAATTCTTGTCTGCCACTCTCTTTCCTGCTCCTCTTTGTTAAATAACCCACAAAGAAGTGCTTGTCAGTAGCTTTGTGGAAATAGGTCAGGTAAAAGACTAATTTTAATCTTTGCGAATCAAACACAACTCTTCCAGGGAGCTGGCCTGCCTTCAGGGCAGGAAGTGCATAGGAGTGATAAAAACAATTCGAATACTCCACTCTTACCTGGATCTTTATTGGCATATTCTCAACGAACTGTCCTTCCTCTCCTTCGACTGTAGCCAAGACTGCCCAAAGCAAAACAAATGACCATTTTGAAGAAAAATCTTGAAACCTGATGTATCTTAATCTGGTTCTCGATGCTATGGAAGGTAGGAAGTTTGATATGTCATGTCACGGTTGATGTAGATCAGCCAAAAGCAATTGGTTTGCAGCCATCCAGACAGGTTTACTTTGGGGGTGAGAGCATGTCCTTGGGCTGGGCTCCACATTGGCTGATGGTCTCTGTGACTGACACTGTTCCCTGGAAAAGTCAAATAGATGCTCAACTATATGCATTATGTATCATAGCACAGTCCTGGGAGATAGAAGATCATGGACTCTGTTCCCAGCTACATCATTGTCTGCTGTATGGCCTTGGGAGAGTTACTGCTCTGTGCCTCAGTTATCTCACCTGTAAAATGGGGATTGAGACTGTGAGCCCTATGTGGGACAGGGACTGTGTCCCACCTGATTTGCTTATATCCACTCCAGCGCTTAGTACAGTGCCTGGTATATAGTAAGAGCTTAACAAATACCACAGTTATTATTATTATTGTTGTCCATTTGAAAATTCCTCTTGTCAGCTAGTAGGTGCTACTAGTAGGCAGCATTCAAACTGGAAACCTAAGCACTTTTCAGCAGCTTATACCATGGGAGAACCTGTTGACACCTCTGCTAGTTGTATGTTTTCAGCAGAAAAGACTCACTTCCCCTGCATTAAATCAACAGATGGGAGATTTTTTTTGTAATTCCTCAGCTATGTAGGGATGTAACAGTCTAGTTCCTCAGCCTCCTAGGGATGTAACAGTCAGGGAGATATGGAACTGACTTGAAGCAGAATGGCCTAGGTGAAAGAGCACAGAACTGGGACTCACTCAGTCAGTCAATTAAATTTATTGAGCACTTTGTGTGCAGAACACTGTACTAAGTGCTTGGGAGAGCACAATAAACCAATAAACAGACATATTCCTTGCCCACAGTGAGCTTGCAATCTAGGGAATCAGAGGACCTGGGTTCTAATCCCAGTTCTTCCACTTGCTGGCTTTGTTACTTTGGACCAGTCACTTAACCTCTCTGGGCCTCGATTTCCTCATCTGTAAAATAGGGATCCAATATCAGTTCTCCCTTCAGCTTAGATTATGAATTCCATGAACGTCAGGGACTGTGTCCAATCTGGTTATTTTATATCTACACCACTGCTTTGTACATTCATTCATTCATTCAATTGTATTTATTGAGCACTTACTGTGTACAGAGCACTGTACTAAGGGCTTGGGAATTACAAATTGGACATAGTACAAGTGCACATAGTAAGCATTTAATACCACTATTATTCTTACTGGGGCCAGTGGAAAAACTTGATGTGGATGCAGTGGTGTTTGGAAGCGTCCCCTGGGCTCCATCAGTCAATTGATGCTATTAATTGAATACCTACTGTGAACAGAGCTGTTTGGCCAGGCTTTGGAGTCAGAAGGATCTGGGTTCTAATCCTAGCTCTGCCACTTGTCTATGTGGCCTTGAGCAAGTCACTTTACCTCTCTGTGCCTCGATTATCACATCTGTAAAATGGGGATTAAGATTTACAGAGCCCCATGTGGGAGAGGGAGGGTGTCCAACCCAGTTTTCTTGTATGTACCCCAATGCTCAGTACAGTGCTTTGCACATAGTAAGTGCTTAGCAAATACCAAATACAATGCAACAAAATTTGTAGGCATGTTGCCTTCTCACAACAAGTTTACTTACAGTCTAGAGGGGTTGAGGCATGTAGTACTTTCCATTGACAATCTTCCCTTCGTCTGCAGGAAACAATCCCTGGAAACCGTTATTTGTTGCCTGGAGTTTGCTTTACCCTGCGTAGGTTTGGGTGGGGATTTCTGTCAGAAATTTTCTACAAAAAAATGTGTGTCTTGTAATGACTTGGTAACAAACAACCAGGAAAAGAAGTGTCTCTCACATGGAAACTTTTGCTGTTTCCCTCTGGGATGATGGAAATTCGTGAATCTCATTTCAACTCTTAGATTGTGAGTGTACCAACACAGTCCCTTAAGTATTTCAATACTCACCCCAGTCACATAGTATTTATGTTAATATCTTCATATTCTACCATATCTCCTATCCCTATATAATATCTTTTTCCTCCTCTAAACTGTAAACTCCACATGGGCAGGGATCTCCTCTACCAACTATATAATATTGTACTTTCCCAAGCATTTGCTACAGTGCTCTGCACAGAGTAAGTGCCCCATAAATACCTTTGATTGATCACAATGCCAACTCATAGAACAGAGTGCATTTATAAAAGCAGGTTTTTTTTTAAAAAAATGATTAATTTCAAGTCAGCCTGATTGGGACCCCACCAGTCTGAAGGTAAAAAAGAAAAAAATCTGAGTAGAAACCTGAGTGCTGACAGTTCTCACTATGAAGGGCAGGGCGATAGGTGCAGTCACAGAATTTGTGTTTTCTTTGTCAAATCAGTGTAACTTTAACAACCAGGATAGGCTATTTATGTATTTAAAACTGCTGCTGGTGGGATTCCTACAGATAATTCCTTTTAACTTTGGTGTTATTTATACTCTCAAATCCCGGTATTCACAGGATAGGGGATCTAGTGAAAGCAAGCTGCTGGGTAAGGTATTGCATTCTGTCAAGGCGTTAGAGGCCTGATTTGAAGAGAATAATTTACTAGAGTTATAAAGACTGGACTAAATCAAAGGTAATAGCTGAACTGGGTACCTCTCTATTAGCTTATGTGTTCATTACACTTTTACACTCTTCACCACACACACAAAAATCAAAACAGAACTTTTGAGTGAGCAAAGTTTCCATTGGTTGTAAATTAGGTTCTGCCATTTTTTGGCAAAGGACTGACAGATGGTGAACTCAAGGAAGAGTTGTCTTTCCAAATGCATTCCTTTGTGACCTCAGAACCTATTCTAGAAGAACCTTGAAGCTGAGGGAATTGGCTGTCAAACGTAGGAAGCATAACAGAAAAAATGCATTTAAACACCATGCATAGGAAGTGCCATTTTTTAAAACAACCTTTTATAGGTTCTCAGAGTGAACATCATTTAAGAACATTCTCCTGCCCCGAGAGCTTCTAGATGATGGTCATAAACGGGTAAATTACTTGCAGTCATCTCTTGAGGCAATTGTACCTTCTGGAAATTAATTACATTTTTAACACAGTTAACATGCTTTTCACCTACCTGTAAAATATTGCATGGACTGAAAATACCATGCATATTGTGAGGTATTTAATATGCGGCATTGGAGTCCAAGACACATTTGTCAACATTATATAATAATCTGTGATCAAAACACTAAACTTGTCAACTCCTGAAGTCAGCTGGATTCTGGTGCAACAACTAAAACTCATTTAAAAGTAAATGAAAGTCAAGAGGATGAAATTCAATTAAAATTAATTTGAAGTATGGAAAAAATGATTCACAGTGATATAAATCAACATATTGTTATTGCCTACTTTATCTTATCCTGCCAGAGACCTTTCTAAAACAAAAACAGGTAGTATGAGTGAGTAAAGTACCAATTCAAATAAAAGATATCTTCCCCTTCACCCACCAACACTTTGGAGTCTTTCATCCAAGGGAACCAGGAGAAAAGCAGGGGAAGTCCTGTCCAGTTAAGGAATTTTACCCTTATAGTTCCCTAACCAGCTATTTTGGCCAATGCTGATTTTCTGGAATGAGGCATGCCCAAAAATCCAATGAAAATCCTTCTTTGTTTTAGAAACATATGTTTGAGTATGCATACATTTTTTTCCTGATAGTGAGGCTCTCAGCAGAGAAATTAACTTCAATAATCTATGGATTACAAGACATATCAAATCTTCAAAGCAGAGCCACGCTAGATGTATTCTCAGAAGGCTTTAAATGACTTCAATAGCTAACAATATATGATATGATGCATTTTTCCAACTAAATCAAGATCAGTTGGCATTAATACTTCCGATGCTCCAAACGTTTTAATTATGGAGAACAAATTGATCACTACTCATTGGGAATCTCCAGAGGTGGTTGGTCCCCCGGGTAGCTAACTAGTATCAGATTCCTGCCCAGCCTGAGTTGCCACCACTCAGTTTGAGTGGGGGTAAGAGTGAATAGGGGTAAGAGGGTCTTGATATTATCCCAGAAGCACATCACACCTCAGGCTCCATTGTACAGCCACCCAATGGCAGTTCACATTCTTTATTGTCAATTGAGCTATTGATCTTGAGCATTATAACGCACTGAGAGCACTTATTGTACAAATTAACCAGTGGGTGTACAAGGACTTTTTTAGAAAGATTCTAGAGGAGAATATCTTTCAGGGACAGAAACAGAAGATAAAGGTGCTTCTCTGTCCTGTAAAAGAGTCATGCAACCCTTTCAAACAATATTCTTCTGTTTACTTCATTTTATTTTGCTGAATTCACTTCGTTGTGCTGCCTAAAATGCACATTGACTAAATCGGAGCTTTGAATATGAGATTCGGGGGTTTGAGTGGAGCATCCTTGTGGAACTCTCTGGGTTTTGTTTTTTTTTAATTCAATCAATGAGCTTATTACATCCCATGTTTTTCCCTTACTTTTTTACTGTATCACACAGGCAGCAGGCTCAGCCTCCTCTCATGGAGCACAGCTAAATATCAGAGGGCCCAGATGCTAACTGAACAAGCTATTCTCCTGTAATAGCATACGGCTTCTTGGTGAGCTCCACCAGCAGCTGTGCTAGTGGCTCTGGAGAGGCGCCTTCTGGGTTTCCGGTTGAATCGTTTAAGATGGGCCGGCTGCTCTTTAACTGGACCACATTTCAAACTGACCCTCTCCTTTCAAAGCCCTGCCTCTCTCTAGAGAACGTATTCATTCTAGGAGACTGACTCTGAGCTGATTTCCAGGGATTTCAGAATCAAGGATGATCTCCCCATCCTATTTTCTCTCCTTTCTGCATCACCTATACACCTGAGTCCATATGCCCTAAGTATTTAGGTACCTCCCATCACTTATGTACAGATCCTTATTCTTGATTGCCTTCCCTCTCTGTACATGAAGCAGCGTGGCTTAGTGGATAGAGCACAGGCCTGGGAGTCTAATCCTGGCTCTGCCACTTGTCTGCTGGGCAAGTTGCTTCACTACTCTGTGCCTGTTACCTCATCTGGAAAATGGGGATTAAGATTGTGAGCCCTATGTGGGAAAGGGACTGTGACCAACCCAATTGCCTTATATCTACCCCAGCGTTTAGTACAGGGTCTGGCACATACTAAGCACTTAACGAATACCACAATTATTATTATTAATGTTGACTTAAATTATAGTCTCCCTGGGGGCAGGAATCTATTTACTCAGTTGTACTCTCCCAAGGGCTTAATAATAATGATGGCATTTGTTAAGCACTTACTATGTGTCAAGCACTGTTCTAAGCACCAGGGTAGATACAAGGTCATCAGGTTGTCCCACCTGGGGCTCACAGTCTTAATCCCCATTTTACAGATGAGGTAACTGAGGCACAGAGAAGTGAAGTGATTTAACCAAGGTCACATAGCAGACAAGTGGCCGAGCCAGGACTCGAACCCATGACCTCTGACTCCCAAACCCATGCTCTTTCCACTAAGCCACGCTACTTCTCTAAAGTGCTCTGCCCAGAGTAAGCATTCGTAACACCATTGATCGATTGACTGATTGGTTGATTGATCTTTCTAGTAAAACCAACCTTTTTGTCATTAGCTCAATATGTCTACCCATGCTTCCAGGCCCTAAGCTATTTCTGGATAGTTGATTCATAGTTGTGAGGCTGAAGGAGACCCAGTAAATCAATAAATACAACAGAGCCCCCTCTCCCAAGGAGGTAAATGTCCAATCTTTACAGAAAGCCTATACTTTGAAGAAGGTTTGACCAGAAGGAAGTGGGACTTAAAGCAACAGAGATTTCAGTTGGCTATAAGGAAATCATTTTCATTATTGATTTCAAAATGATAATAATAACCATGGCATTTGTTCAGCACATACTATATGCCAAGCCCTGTACAAAGCCCTGGGGTAGGTAAAAGATTGTCAGGTCAGACACAGTCCCTGTCCTTCATTGGGCTCACAGTCTATGGGGGAAGGAGAACATTTTACAGATGAGGAACTGAGGTATAGAAACGTCAAGTGATCTACCCAAGGTCACCCAGCAGGCAAGTGGCAACTTGACCTAGTTGAAAGAGCTGGAGTACTAGGCATTAGAAGGACTTGAGTTCTAATCCTCGCCCTGCTAATTGTCTGCTGTGTGACCATAGACAAGCCACTTTGCCTCTCTGTACCTCAGTTTTCTCATCTGTAAAATAGTGATTTATTACTCTCCTCCCTCCTAGACTGAGTCCCATGTAGGACAGGTACTATGTTCAGTGCGATTGATACCAAAAAAAAAAAAGTGGCGGAGCCAGGATTAAAACCCAGGTTCCTGACACCTACGCCCATGCTGTTTCAAAGCCCTCAGTCAATTATTGAGTTCTTACTGTGTGTAGACAACTGTAATAAGTGCTTGCTAGAGGACAATAGAGTTGGTGAAAACTATCCCTGCCCTGGATGAGCTTACTAGGCCACCCTGCTCCTATGAAGCTACCATACTACCCAGGCATCAGTTTCAGTGCTCTTTTGTGGAGCACACCTAAATATCAGAGGGTATAGGTGCTAAGTGAATAAGCTATTATTCTGGCAGAAAAACAGCATGGCCTAGTTGAGAGAGCATGAGCCCAGGAGTCAGAAGTATCTGGATTCTAATCTGGGCTCTGCCATCTGCTTGCTGGGTGACCTTAGGCAATTCACTTCACTTCTCTGTGCCTCAATTACCTCATCTGTGAAATGGGTATTAAAACTGTGAGCCTCACGTGGGACATGGACTGTGTCCAATCTTATAAGGTTGTATCTACCCCAGTGCTTAATGCAGGGCCTGGTACATAGTAAGCACTTAACAAATGCCACAAAAATAAAAAATAAATAACAGTTACCAAGGGAGGGTGCGGTTGTACTAAGCACTTGAAAGTGTGCTTTCAAGACACAAGACACACTCATGCTCATAAGGAGCTTACAATCTAGTTGGAGAGGTAGACAATAAACTACGTTTTTTCAGATTTAGTACTCAGTGGAACTGGAAAAAAAAAAAAATGTCAACCCCCTTGCAGAAAAGTCCTTCATATCCTGGCAGATTTTAAGGTTAGCTTTCTTTTTTCCAGACTAAATATTTGCAATTCCTTAAGAGTTCCTTATTGTTATGTATTTGTAAGCTCAAAATGGCAGGAAACATATCCACTAATTCTGTACTCTCCCAAGCGCTTAGTATGGTACTCTGCACATCATAAGCACTCAATAAATACAATCGATTGACTGATGAACTATTTTCCATTCCTTTAACCAGTTTTATCACTCTTCTCTGGGGCCTTCCGCCCCAGTTTTTCCCCATCTTTCTTAAAAGGAGGAGGCCAAAATTGGTTTGGCATTTGGAAATTATCCAAATGCTGTTGAGCCCAGGAGAGTTCCAGCTAGCAGATTCCTTCTTAAACTAAGGCACCGATGAATTACCATTTCTGTTTATCCAATGGAGTGGGAGTTCCTGCAACTTTCGAGGTGCTTGCCAAGCAGTAAAGTAGACAATTTTTAATATCTAAACACAAACCCTGTGGGGAAATGGTAAAAGTTGAGGTATGAAGCAGTTGTCAGTGTTTTGAAGCCAAAACATTAAAGTGGGTTCCTAGGTTTCTTGATCAGTAGAGTCTAAAGTGCACTTGGATTGGTTAATTAGTCTCATGTAGGCAGGATTCTTGGAAATGCCAGTTGTATTTAAGCACTTACTATGTGCCAAGCACTGCGTAGATTCCAACTTGAGGAGGGAGATGTTGGTTATTATCCTCCAGAAGTTTTTTCAAGCAGGCACTGCACCCCACCCTTTCAAGAGAGCTGGATGTCAGGGGGAACCAGAAGTGAACTTGCAAGTGGCAACTCCATTTTGGATTTGCCTTATCACTGCTGGGCTCTGGGGTCAGGACCGGGGACCCATCCACCATCTCTGGACCCTGGACTCAGATCAGAGGCTTTTATCTTTCCCACTAGATCAATTAACAAGAGGAGATCGATCTGCCCCGGTAGAATCAAGCATAGGTACAGGGACTGGTCCTCCACCTGTTGAAATCTTGGACCAGAGCAAAAGTTCTTCCAGGTCATATATTGTTCTGTATTTGGGTTGAGGGCACTTCTCACTCTGGCTAGCCTCCAGAGGCAGCCATGGCCTAGTAGCTTCCACCTGGCCAGGGCTTCTATCCATGAGAAACCCACTTTCCAGAATTCATATCCCAACCCATGGGTTCCTTTGCACTCAATAAGGAAACTTGACCCCATGCAGGTGGATGAGTTTAAGTGAATATATGGTCAAGGAATGTGTCTACCAACTTTGTTACATTGTACTCTCCCAAGTACTTAGTACAGTGCTCTGCACACAGCACTGCATACTTACATACGTATGATTGATTGATTGACTGATTGAGACAATCCCAGGAGGAATATACAGTCCATTCTTTCCTTAAAGGCTGAGGTAACTACTTGAACTTTGTTAGAGTGAGACAGTACCACAGTTGTTCCCCACTGAGAATTCTTCAAGCAGATATTTCCCCAATTCATCTTATTTTCCTCCCCACCTGGGTTTCTCTGGCAATCTTGAGTGTGTGTAGAGTAACTTGACTTGAGTGACAGGCTGCTTTGATGGAACATTTTGAAGGGTTGTAAATAGAAACGACAGGTAACATTTTACTTTAAACCATAAACTGTAATTTCATTAATATAAGTAAGAAATGGATCTTTCTCTCCCTTGCAACAACTCTTTGGAATTAGGACAGTGGCATTAATAAAAGGAGTATGTTCTCCCGGAACTGTCAACTTTCTCAACTCATTTCATGAGGTACTAATGCTCTTTTTCTAGGCAGGTATTCATGCCATTTTCTTGTGCCTTGGCAATCATTTGAATATTTATAAATTTAAGTATTTATTTTCACATTAAAATTAAAGCTCTATTGTCTCGCAACTAACCCACCTTGTTCTGCCACTCCAAAAACAAAACCTTCTCTAGTGTGATAACCTTTATTTATAGATGGCAATAAGCATATTTAGCAATTTTATTATTCATGACCCTTGCACTAAATATCATAATCAGAATACAGATGTGTGGAATAATTTCCATGTACAAGTCAATGTGCAGCAATTCTTGTAAAACAAAAATAGCATCCATTTTGGGGAGAAATAATCTGTTCCTATTAAATAAAGGTGCCGGGTAAGAAACAAAGGGGTACGGGAAAGAGTTTGAGGAGTGGTGTTTTAAAAAGGAATGGCACAGTTCTGTGCATTGCTCTGTGGACGAGAAGATTCCTAAATCACCACTGCTTCTTCCTAGCGTTTAGATTTTTTTTTTTTCCCGGACTAATATTTGGCTTGAGAGGAAACATTCTGGAATTCTCTGGGCATAGAATATCTGCAAAAGTGTAGTTCAGTGAATCAGGAGATTGCAAAGAACTAAACCCAATTTTGTGTTAATACCTTCTTTACTTCTGTCTGTAAGAGAGATGCAG
Organism: Tachyglossus aculeatus; assembly: GCF_015852505.1. Taxonomy (NCBI): domain Eukaryota; kingdom Metazoa; phylum Chordata; class Mammalia; order Monotremata; family Tachyglossidae; genus Tachyglossus; species Tachyglossus aculeatus. Next base: position 62,691,750 of record NC_052076.1, on the reverse strand, counting down.
ATTATCAGATAAACATCGTATTCAGACTTTGCTCGCTAATTGACTGAACAAGAATCGGTCACACTTTATATACCATTCCATAATGGATTTTCATGTTTGTGAGTCCTAACTGGCTGTGGAAATGAAAAGCAAATGTCTCATAATCACAAATATCTTTTGCATTTAAAAAAAAACCACACACAAAAGATTAAATCAACTTATTTTTCCAGTTGGAAACAAGTTCATGGTTATAGAAGGGTGATAAATGATCTTATCCTGGACATATCCACTGTCCTACTGTTTAGCAATTTTTTTAAGTCATTACAAGGTATAACACATTTTTCAGCTAGGTGTTATATGAATATTTAGTATATTGAAGAAAGTGTGAAATAAATGTTGAAAAACTTGATTGTTTTTATTATTGGTTGAAGGACACACATTTTGTACCATTTAATGGGTATCCTCAAGTTCAGTATTTGTCTCCATGTTTCTGAAGCATTAACTTCATTAACTTGTACAGTGTTCTTCACATAGTAAGTGCTCAATAAGTACCATTGATTGTGAAAATACTATCAAGTATGTATAAGTAATAATAATAATAATGGCATTTATTAAGTGCTTACTATGTGCAAAGCACTATTCTAAGTGCTGGGGAGGTTACAAGGTGATTCAGGTTGCCCCATGGGGGGGCTCACAGTCTTAATCCCCATTATACAGATGAGGTAACTGAGGCACAGAGAAGTTAAGTGACTTGCCTAAAGTCACACAGCTAACAAGTGGCGGAACCAGGATTTGAACCCATGACCTCTGACTCCAAATATTGTGCAAAAACCTATACCACCAATAGTCACAGTATTCAAACTCCCTGGATTACTATCTCTTTCCCTTTCTCTTTCTCTTCCTGCTCTTAAAACTTTTAAAATACTTATTTATACTTTTGGCTTTTGGCTTTTTTTATTTTTTTGGTGCCTGTTTACTTTTCAGGGACTCAGTTCCAGACCCAGTTTGAGGTCAGAAGGTTTCATTCACTGAGGCCCTGCACTCTTTAATTAAGACTTTCCAGGTCTGATAGTTTGAGGAGATAACTCACCATAACTGAGAAACTAGCTTAGAGACTGATCCTGTGAAAGGGACATTAGAAGGATGATCATGAATCCCATCTGAGAAACCATCTGTTGTCTAGTGTGCTTTATAGCTCCTCTTTCAGACGGAAGCAAGTTTGGAAAAGCCCCTGCAGAAATCACCATGTGGCCCTGGGCAAGGGATTTCTTTTATTGTGGTTGGGACACTTCCCAACTCTGGGAAGCCAAATTCTGGAAGAGAAAGTAGTCATTTTAGGAAAGTTTCCTTGAAATTTTCATTTTCTGAAATGAATCCTTTGCCTAAAAACTCTCATTGCTTCTCAGGTTCTGTACCATTCAGCACAATCAAATCTTCTTTAGGAATGTTGTGACTCTTGCTGATTCTAACATGCCCTTTTCTGATCTGGAAAAAAAAACTTTTCTATGGTTTTTATTTGTTTATTTCTCTCCCAATCGTAGACTTTCTTGACCCCTGGAGTAAAGATCATCTCTCTTTGCCTTGCCCAACCCCTTCTGAAATCTTGGAAAATCACTGGTTTAGTACTTTGCGTTGTGGAGGGGTCCCAGCCCTCTCTAAAAACGGACCAATTCAAGTTTGAGAAACTATGCCAATTGGGAAAAGCTGAATTTAGGATAGAGTCTTTTTGGCTGAGAGGTGCAACAACAACAAAAAAAGTAGAATTTGGTAATATCAGTTTTACCCAGAGATGTATATTTCATTTGTCCTAATCCAGATCTTACCTTCATTCTATCCAGTTCAGGCATTTATACAATCATGGATGGGACATATGCTTTCCCAGCATTATGTGTCTGAATAACACGGAGCATCTTTCCAAGGGGACTGTTATGAATCAAAATCCTGGTGTTGCATTTGAGGTTCCAGAAGTCTGCTTAAATTTCTCTAGAAGGACAATCGGCAGTCAATTCAGGATTGAGTAGTGCTTAGTGAATTGCTCACATTAAATCTTCCCTTCCCCGATTTGACCCAATGTGTCCCTCTTGTAATTTGACCTGACCTCTGAACATATGCCCCCACGTTTCCAACCACGGCATGTGCCTTCAGTAGCAATGAAGCACATTTTGGTTCCCTTACTGTCTAGCCCACATCTGCAAGGTTACTGGGGTGAAACTGCAGGAGAGCTGTTTGAATTCAACCTCCATAACCCATGCATCGCCACGGCTCAGGATAGGAACACAAGATCTGTTTCCGGCGCAAACTCCAACCGCCTCAGGCCGGTCTATAGCTTCAGCCAGTCCCTTGTCGCCAAGATGAACTCCCGCTCCTGAACACCAAGATCTTCATTTATGCCTCTTCGAAGTGAGCAAACACCCTTAGCTGCCCTGGCTGGCTACGCATCCTTCCTGCTTGATTTCCAATCAAACTTCCTTTACTGACTGTGCTGCCTTTTTTGCATAAATGGTAACAAATTGCTTGACTCACTGCATGCCACTGACTGTGATGGATTAAATAACTGCTTTGACCAGATCATTAGTCCCTCATCAGCCTGATGCCCAACTGAGATTTCAGGAGGAATAAGGAAAGGGAGACAGCTTCCCACTTCCTGTAGCTTCCCTTTCTGGCAGCCCCGATTTCTTTCTTTGCTCCTGTGTCTCTTCTTTCCTTTCTTTTCCTCCTATTCCTGTAATAACTAGGATCTGTAGGGGATGGCTGGCCCATCTCCCTGTCTCTGTCTTGAAGCGATGGTGGTTTTGGAAACACAGCCCGATGAATTGGGAAGTCTGTTTCCTGGGTCTCCCCATTACCCGCCCCGCCATCCCCACCCCTTTGAGCCTTTGCCAGGCATTTCCCAGATCACCCTCCCTGGTTATGTGGGGCAGGAAGAGCAGATCTGCCACCTGGGGCCCTGCTCTTAGGGTTTCTCACACAGTGCTCCTTCTATGAGGTGAGAAGAACAGTGCCACTCTGTGTCACCAACCCACCCCCCACAATGTTTCCTATCTGCAAGTGTCAGAAGGATTTTATTCTTAGCCTTCTGTTGCATTCAGTTAATTCCCACCTGGACCGAAGCAAAAATTGTCTGTGGGACACACTGTTCTTTCTTATACACCTAATGTTGCTGAGCTATTTTGGGCAACCATTTAAATAAAAGCCAATTTGACTAAAGAGCAAATATATTCCACCGAATGACGGCAAAAGGGCAGAGCTTGTGGGAGAAAAAAAATAACAAGAAAATGCAAGGCATTCATTTTTCCTTTGTACTTTTTAATAAAAGAAATTCTTGGGCTGCTTAAAGTGACACATTAAAAGATGTATGTATCGTGGCTTTTAAAAACACAATTAGATAACACCTTGTCAAATACTTATATTCTTTGTTGACAGCCTCGAGCACAATCACAATAACAGCACAGCTATTTCGGCAGGTTTCTTATTCTGTTGCCATTGGCAGAGTCAGCCATTTTATAAAAATGTTACTGTTTACCACTTTAATCATCAATCTAGATCTAGTCAAAACAATAAGTCAGAAGGAGCAGTAAATTATACTTGTTCAGCCCTGATGAGTTTGAACTGTTTTGCTGAAATTAACTGAAGTAATTATCTATTTTTCTAAAGCTGCAAAAAAAAAATGAAGTTCTGAAGGCAATAGGACCGACAAGGATTAGGTTGTGCATGATTTAAGGAAACTTTTTTTCATCTGACCAGAAAGGTTACTTCAGGCTGAGAGTCGAAACACATTTTCAGTTTGTTTTTCTTAGACAAAAATTCCCAAATGAGAGGGGGTTCTCTCATTACAGAACTCATTTTACCACTACACCTGATTCTGTCTTTTTTGATGATACCATTGCAATCTGCAGCTGTTTTCTCTTACAATGCAAAGAGCAAATGCATTCAGGAGAAGTGGGATCACAGTACTCTTGAAAGTAAAAAGAGGTAAACATTTGACTATTTTCTTTAACCCTTTGAATTCTCTCTGCCGGGTTGCATTCTCCAGGATCACCCGATGAAAATGAAGATGGTAACCGATCTAATAAGAATAATACTAGAACTTGCAATCACAGCGAAGATGATGATGATGATGATGGATATTATTTATGGTACTTTTGAGGTGATTAAGATAGGTCCCTGAGGTCTCAGGGATAGGCTTAATCAAGTGTCTGGTACTCAGCTGAGCTTAGCCAAGTATGCACTGTTTATTATAAAACAAAATGCTCCCAAACAACATGCAAGTCCAGAGAACTCTGACTTAAAGTGACATTATTTTTACAAATGAACAAAGTTCCTCAAAGATAATTAATGATAGGGGTATGTGACTTTGGGGCTTCTTTGGAAGGCTGCATTTTATTTCTTTTTTGGGTTATAATATGTGCTCTCATCCTGGGAAGAGAGTCTTCCAGAGTATGTCTCTCCCATGCTGTCAGAATTCATTCATTCATTCAATCGTATTTATTGAGCACTTACTGTGTGCAGAGCACTGTACTAAGTGCTTTGGAAGTACAAGTTGGCAACATATAGAGACAGTCCCTACCCAACAGCGGGCTCACAGTCTAGAAGGGGGAGACAGACAACAAAACAAAACATAATAACAAAATAAAATAAATAGAATAAATATGTACAAGTAAAATAGAGTAATAAATATGTACAAACATATATACATATATACAGGTGCTGTGGGGAGGGGAAGGCGGTAAAGTAGGGGGGAGGGGGAGGAGGCGGAGAGGAAGGAGGGTGCTCAGTCTGGGATGACAGTCTGCTCAGTCAGAATGGCTTCTGTTCTATTCACTGGTACAGTATTTAAATGGAAAATTGCTCAAAGGATTCCAGTTCGTTGTCTACTCAAATGTAAGTATCTGGATCGTTGTGCCTCAGATATCCAGATATTTTGAGACAAAATAACCCTTCCATCTGAAATATCCTGACACCTGAGGCTAGAGGCTATTCTGGTGGCTCATATGAGTGATTTGTTTGTTTAGGCACAGCAATACACAAGGGAAATGGAGGACTACACAATTATCCAGTTGTTAGACAGTAAGAGGTCATGAGGAATGGGCCATCGAGTAGTGTTAGGAATGTGTTTTCTGCTTCTAGTCATATTTTAACAGTTAGTTCTGTGTTCTTCCAGTAATTCTGATCATAAGGGCCACTCTCGTTTTCTTTCCTCAGCCCCATCCCTACTCACTCTTTTATTACCTGAATCCAAAGCTTCATCTATGCAGTCTTATTGCACCAAAAGAGCAGCCAATCCTCCAGTGACAATGTAGACTTGGACACGTATGGATTACACTGCATTTTATAGCTTTAAGAAAACATTGCCCTACTTTCAATCTTTCCCTCAGTCCTGCAGAGCCAAATTTCATCTCCATCTCCATGCATGGATTTCTTCATTTTCAAGTTTAGACCAAGCTCTCATTTCTGCCATTCCTTTGGCAGGTTTTTTTTTAACTTCAATACGAATAAAATATCAGGGTGAACTCCCTGTTGTAACCCAGAGAGTATATTAGATGAACTCTTCAAATTTCCAAAGTTCAAACTCCTTTTCAAGATAAGGCAGCAAATTTAGAACCTTTTAATTACATGAAAAATGATGGATACAAGCAAGGCATTGAATTTGGGCAACAATGTTAGGACGGATGAGTACCTGATGGGATTCTATAAATATTACAAAGAACATTTGTCTTCCCTCTTCCTAGCAACCATGAAGTATTTAACCCTATTCACGGACTATTTTATAAACTGAAAGGGCTTTCATTTTTTTGTTTGCTTATAAGTCATAGGGTCCCCTCAATAATTGAATGATTTGATAATCATCTTGAGTTTGACTCCTGGGTATGCTTTCTTAAAAGCCCTGGATTTCCCAACAAGCGAGTCTAAAGAAAGAAATCATTCAAAAATAATTCAAAGATATAATTGTTCTTGGGGGGAAGAAAGCTCAGCCTCTGAAGCCAGAACTCGGTCACTTTCATGCAGATATCTCACTTTTCCCTGTAAAAATTAGCAGTAATAATGATAATAATACCTTGACAATATGCATTGGCTTTATACAAAAGAACTTTGGAGTTAAAAACTCCCCATGATCCACCAGCTGTGTTCTTGGAAAATGCTATGCCTCACAAAATCACTTATTCTGAAACATAGAATCAGTGAGAAATAGAGGTTCATGTTCTTGGGCCTCAGATTTGGCAAAATTTTAAAAAATGAGAAAGTATTTAAGTACAGTATTTAAAATGGATGTGGGAGATGAGAGTTTGGAATTAGCTTGCTGTGTTCTCACTTCTGCTCTGCCTTCTGTTCCTGTTTTACCCCTAACAAGATCCTCCCCATTGACTCTTCTTCCCCTGACTCTGTTATTCCTCTCCAGCTCCGTGATCACCAACTGACCCCATTTCCCAGAGCATCAGAGGAAATTGTTTCAAGAGCTGGAGTCAGCAGGAATTCAGTCAGCTCCTAGCTTCCATGACAGCCAGGCTCAGACCACACTCAAGCAGTCATTCACTCAATCAGTGGTATTTATTGAGCATATACTGTGTGCAGAACCCTGTACTATTGCACTTGGGAGTAAAGGGCAAGCCAGAATTCAAATGACACTTTGGCAATCCTCCTAAATGCTTTTCCTCCACTTTTTCTTCGCCCCCCCCCCCCCCCATGTTTCTTCATCCTCTTTTCTTTGTCAGTTTTATTACCAATTTCGTGGTCAGAGACAACATGATTGCGGCAGGAACTGTCACACTGTACTTTTAAAACACTTGCTGGAAAGGTGCTTTTTCTTTATTCCCTTCTTCTGTATCATTCCCTCCAAATTAACCTCTCTCTGAATTTAGTTTGAATTTGGCTAGCTAAACTATGCCTTACCAGATCTCATGTCTTTGACAGATGCATGGCCTAGTGGATAGAGTGTGGATTGGGAGACCAAAGGACCGGGGTTCTAATCCTGGTTCTGCCACTTGTCTGCTGAGTGACCATGGGCAAATCACTTAACTTCTCTGTGCCTCAGTTCCCTCATCTGTAAAATGAGGATTAAGACTCTGAGCACTATGTGGGGCAGGGACCATATCCAATCTGATTATCTTGTATTTGTCCCAGGGCTTAGAACAGTGCCTGGTACTCAGGAAGCACTTAACAATTACCCCTATTATTAGATGTATGCTTACTGTCTTTTGATAAATTAGTGTCCTCTTCAGTTATCTTCAGTGGTGTTGATTGTACTTTGGAATTATCATCCTAACATTCTCTTGTGAGGTAAGAAAGGCAGAGGACAGGAAATATTATCCTGGGTTTTATAGATGGCAAAATTGAGGCAGAGAGTATGTGACATTCCTAAACCATATAGCAATTCAGGGGCACCACCAAGAATTCAAATATTCTGACCACCAAACCCAGGTCTCTCGCTATGGACTTGATAGAATGTACCTGACCTGTAATATCTCATTTCTGGAGAAAGCCCAGCTGTGCAGGCCCAAAACAATTAATTTGAGTCCTTTGAATGTGAACATTTCCTCCATAGTGACTGAGGCACAATAACCTATCATAGACAGCTTTTCTAGCCACATAGACAGGCCTGAATATAAACGGATGGGAAGAAAATGTAGAAAACCTCAGTTTTCCATTGGGGTGGACATGGATAGTAACAGATTTCCTTAAATTACTAAGTACCTTTCTTCCTAAGATCGTAATTTTTTCTCAAGCTGTCCCTTTGCAATTGGGAGAAGTGGGATATTATTTTTTTTTCCAGATAGGGAAACTGAGACACACAGGTTAAGGGATTTACCCAACATCATCCGGCATCATCCAGCTTCTGCTCTAGACTGTGAGCTCATTGTAGGCAGGGAATGTGCCCATTTCTTGTTGTACTGTACTCTCCCAAGGGCTTAGTACAGTCTCCTTTGCACACAGTAAGTACTCAATAAACATAATTGAATGAATGAATGAAGGAATGAATCCAGCAGGCCAGTAGCAGAGATGTATCTCTAACCCAGCTCCCCTGACTTCCCCTGTCCTGTTATGACTCCAGATTGTAAGCTTGTTATGGGTAGGGAATGTATCTGCTAATTCTATTGTACTGTACTCTCCCAAGTGCTTAGTACAGTGCTCTGCACATAGTAAGTGCTCAATAAATACAACTGATTGAGTGATTGATGGATCCCAGCTATGCCATTTAGCTCCTGTGCAACCCTAGCCAAGTCACTTAACTTCTCTATGCCACACTTTCCTCATCTGTAAAGTGGAAATTCAATACCTGTTCTCCCTCAGACTTAGACTGTGAGCCCCACATGGGACAAGGACTGTCTGATCCAATTATCCTATATCCCAGAGTTTAGTGCAGTGCATGGGACATAGTAGATGCTTAACAAATGTATTATTATTATAATTTATTACTCTTCTAGTGAAGGGGTTTTCCTGGATCTGCCTGCTGAGTCCTATACTATTCTAGGGAGGAAAATCCTGTGGGAAGTGTGGATGCTTAGAGTACATTCTCTGCTTGCCCGTCCCGAGCCCAGGTTTATGGTCATGCAATTCTGCCTCACTTCTTTTCTCTATTCTTTGGATTTTGTAAGGGGTGTTAAGATTTATATGATTTCTATGCTTTGTGATCTTCCACTAGACATGGTTTAAGCAGATCTGTGTGCAATAGAGTGCTATATTGCGAATGGAAATAGTTCATATAATAATAATAATAGTAACAATAATTAGATCAATCAATCATATTCATTGAGCATTTACTGTGTGCTAAGTACTGTAATAGACACTGGGGTAGATACAAGAAAAATCAGGTCCCACGTGGGACACACATTATAAATGAGAAGCAGCGTGGCCTAGTGGAAACAGCATGGACCTCAGAGTCAGAAGGACCTGGGTTCTAGTCCCAGCTCCTTCACTTATCTGCTGTGTGACCTTGGACAAGAGAATTCACTTCTCTGTGCCTCAGTTAGCTCATCTGTAAAATGGGGATTAAGACTGAGCCCCATGTGAAACATGGGCTGTGTCCAACCTGATTTCCTTAAAATAATGATGGTACTCGTTAAGCGCTTACAATGTGCCAAGGACTGTATTAAGCACTGGGCTAGATACAAAGTAAACAGTTTGCTCCACGTGGGTTCACAGTCTTAATCCCCATTTAACAGATGAGGGAACTGAGGCACAAAGAAGTTAAGTGTCTTGCCCAAGGTCACACAGCAGACAAGCAGCAGAGCCAGGATTACAACCCACGACCTCTGACTCCCAAACCAGAGAGAGCACTTGCCACTAGGCTATGCTGCTTCTCCTAACCCAGTACTTAGAACGGTGCCTGGCACAAAGTAAGTGCTTAACAAATACTGTTAAAAAGAAAAAAAGATAGGCAGGAGCACAGAAGCACCTTCCAAATAGCACTTGAAATTTCAGGTAAACAAAGTCAGTAAAAAAAGATCGTCAAGGTCATTGTGATTCTTTTGGAACCGCCTTCCTGTCTTCACCAATATGGCAATCTGTGTCACTTCTGGAGTAAGTGCAGTCAGCAGGAGGGCCAGTAGCCCATACAACACAATGCATTGGGTTGATTCCCTGGTATATTTGACCTTGGGCTAAATTTAGGATTCAGGGATCAGACCGACAGTTCCTCAGGGCTCAGATAAGCACTAGAGTTAGGTGACTGCTAATGCAGTGGCTGATTATGGTTTGGCTTCATAGTCTTCTGGAAGATCCTGTGCTTTAATGGTCCTGATCAATACCAATTATGTGTAAAACTAATGCTGTCTGTACTGTACTAAGGTGTACCATGACCCAGGGAATTCAGAAAGCACCACTGTTATGGGCTGTCATAAGCCTTTAATAATGCATTTGAAAAGCTGTAAATACAATAATGAATTTTCATAATGGATGAAAAAAAAAAGACCAGGAACCCTCACCAACCAAAATATAAATACAGAGTCATCTGGGATCAGAAAAGATGATTTCATGCCAGGTATCTATCTGATAGCTGTAGACACAGCTATGACCTGATGCAAGCATAGCTGAGTGAGAGATGAAATTAAATGGCAAACTGCCCTGGTAAGAAAATACTCTAGGGAGCTGACTTAAAGATGTTAGGCACATAGAGTTTCAGGTCTGAAAACAGTCTTGATGCCACTGGAAGCATTTTATTTACTCTGTATCACCATTTGGTGCCAATCACCAGCTAAAGAAAAATTGTGTTATGAGATGGAAATCAGAACACAGATGAATGGGGACAATATTTTGTGTGTTTAATGCCTACAGGACAACAATCAAAGTGCTTAGCCAGCAGTCAAATATGAATTGCTATAAGGAAGATAAAGAGTTTCTTTTCAGATTTCCATCTATTCGAAATCTTATATGACTGGCATGTTTCCTTTGTCATTAGGAGGGAGTAAAGCTTTCCTAATGGCCTGTAATATAGAAGAGCAATCAGAGTAGAAGATGGATAAAATCTCAATGACCCACATAACAAAAAGAGAATACATATTAGGAGAATTTGATATATCAAGAAATTTGAGGCAACAATCAGAAGCTAAAGTAAGTTGATAATATTAGTCATCTCCTATCAATCATATTTGTTGAGAGCTTTTTGCGGCAGAGCACTGTACTAAGCACTTGGGTGAGTACAATATTACAGAGTTGGTAGTCATTTTTTCTGCCCACAGTGAGCTTACAGTCTAGAGGCAGGATTTGTTTTTGCTTTTATTAACCAAGATCATGAATTGTGGACATCTTTATTCCTAAGAGGCAGAATTTGGATACTGTAGAACAATATCTGAAATGCAGTCTGGTTATTTGCATCTTATCAGTGAATCATGGATAGCCTTCAGTATTTGTTAGAAAATTGAGTGAAGACAATTTTGCACAGCATTAGACTCTTTTTCAAGAGTTCCCCATTTCTTTTCAAATGGTTGGTGATTTCTGGGCTGGTAGGCCTTGTGTTGCATTCCCTGAAGTCTGTCAGGACTTTTATGCTTTTTAAAAAACCGCTAAGGCCAGTGTGACAGGAGAAGGTTCTCACTGAGGAAAACAAGGGCATTAAGGATGAAAACAATGGTGTACATGTGGGAATGTGTTGATAGCTTGGTAATTGTGTAAGAGCATAGGTTATGAAGGATTTACACAGCTGTCGACATGCCAAATATTCCTATGTCCTCTCAGTCCCCACTGAAGGAAGGAAAATACCTTAAGAAAGGCATTATTTTGGTTCTGTGCAGCTCATCTTAAAGGACACCATTTAACACGCCACTTTTCCATTCAGGATACCATTTTAACCCCAGACAGCCAGGCCCTTTTTTAACATAAATTTAACCTAATGATCGAAGCTGTTTCTGATTAGTCTCTGCGAGGAGAGTGTAAGTTTGCCAAAGACCTTGAAGTTCTTTCTGTGTTTTTCATCATCCAACATTTAGTTGTTTCATGACTGTTGGGGACACATTTGGTTTCAACCTTGAAGAAGCTCATCCTTGAGTGGCAAGATTCTCTCTTCTCAAGGCCAAAGCCATCTGGAGTCAAGCCTTCTTCAGATGCACCCCAACTGAATGAGTTTGGAAAGTGAATTCTCAAATGTGTAATCCTTAAGCCCCTGATATTGATCCCACCCTAATATACCCTGCCACGTCCCATATCTGTAATGTATTTTACTGGCTGTCTCCCACACTGGACAGAGAGCTCTCTTTGGGTAGGGATCATGTCTCCCAATTCTATTATACTATACTTTTGCAAGTGCTTAGTACAGGGTTCTGCATACTTTGTGCTCAATGACTACCACTGTTTGATTATTGATGGATTATTTGAGAGGAAAAAGGATGATGTCTCAAGTGCTGGCCATGAAATACCTTCCACTGAAGCTAGAGGTTGTTGTTTTCTTCTCAGGCTCAAGGAATTCTCCAGCAAATTTCTCTGAGCAATGGCATTGATTAATGAAAAAAAATTGCATATTATTGATAGGAACTGGAGAGAGGAGTGAGGTTAAAGTCATAATAATAATAATGGTAATGATGGTATTTGTTAAGTGCTTACTATGTGCCAGGCACTGTTCTAAGCACAGGTCATCAGGTTATCCCACGTGGGACTCAGAGTCTTAATCCCCCTTTTGCATATGAGGTAACTGAAGCACAGAAATGCCAACCTATCTGCACTGTCTTGGTAGCAGTGCTTTGCACATAGTAAACACTTAATAAATGCCATTATTATTATTATAGCTGAGGAATTTACAAAGAATCACTGGAAAAGACTCACATGAAAATAATTTGAGTTGAATGCCTGTTATTGCCTATTTCAAAGCTGTCATATTTGCAATAGTAGTAATAGTATTTATTAAGTGTGCAGATAATTATACTAAGTCATGGGAAAGAATACAGAGTTGGGAATTAGACACTGGAAATAACTTGGTATTTTTCAAGTGTGAGACTCAGCTATGCCCAAATCACTAAAACCACATGGAGCTTTGTAAAGCTTCATGAAGATTAGATCCTTTAAATATGGAATGATGAAGACTTGGAGGGGGACATGATTGAAGAAAAAATGACAGCAGTACAAATAGCATATGAGAATGAATCTGTTCACTAAATACCAACATGCTAGAATTATAGACCCTCACTGAAGCTTGAGAGTGATAGGTTCATTCAATCATTTATTCATTCAATCATATTTATTGAGCACTTATTGTCTTCAGAGCACTGTACCAAGCACTTGGGAAGTACAAATCAGCAACATACAGAGACGGTCCCTACCCAACAACGGGCTTACATTCTAGAAGAAGGGGAGAAGACGGGCTCACAGCCTAGAAGACGAGCTCACATGTTGAGATTAACAGCGGGGGAAGCTACTTCATACAGTGGGTGGGAAGCTCTTAGACTTCAAAACCACGCAAGGTTGTGCGGAAAAACAAGCCTTGGTTAAATTCATGGATGAGAACCTGCCATTGGTATGTTTGGAAAAAAAAAAGTTAGGGAAGTTTGATAGTTCATCTTATTATGCAAATAATAATAATGATAATAGTAATAATGGCATTTGTTAAGTGCTTACTATGTGCACAGCAATGTTCAGGATACAAAGTGATCAGGTCTTCCCACATGGGGCTCACAGTCTTAATCCCCATTTTTGCAGATGAGGCAACTGAGGCACAGAGAAGTTGTGATGTGCCCAAAGTCACACAGCTGACAATTGGTGGAGCAGGGATTCAAACTCATAACCTCAGACTAAATTAAATCCCCTACACACCTTGCCCTTCTTGTCAAAAAGTTGACAACCCAAGGATCAGGCACACACGTGTGCTCTATCTGTGTCTCTCCTTTGGGTACAAAAAAGGGGCTACTGATGGTGAGATTTTTATCAGTGTGCAGGAAGTGTATCTGCTAAAACCAGCATATGACTAGAAATATATGTGGGTGGAAAATTTGCCTCTTAGTGTATTCTTGAATTAGTTACTCACTGTGCCTGAAGCTGTTTTGTTTTCCCCTAAAGGTATCACAATCCTTGACACCATGATTGAATGATTTATACAAGGAGCAGCGTGGTCTCATGGTTAGAGCACAGGCCTGCGTTTTAATCTGCCACTTATCTGCTGTGTGACCTTGGACAAGTCACTTAACTTCTCTGTGCCTCAATTACCTCATCTGTAAAATGGGGATTAAGACTGTGAGCCCCATGTGTCCAACCTAATCAGCTTGTACCTACCCCAGCGTTTAGAGCAGTGCCTGTCATATAATAAGTGATTAACAAATACCATTAAAAAAAATTCATCCCAAAGCCTCCATTCCTAGACAGTCACCCTATTTTTGCTTGCTGAATGCCAGGCTGATTTTTGCTGCCTCTCAGCCAGATCACTGGAGGCTGTTTATCATTGTATCTTGAAAGTGTTTCTTCAGTTATGCTTGTAATTTTCCCGTTTCAACTCATCAGTCAATCAGTGGTATTTATTGAGCATTTACTATGCGCAGAGCACTGTACTAAGGACTTGAATGAGCAGGCATGTTCCCTGTCCAGAGACTGTACGGTGTAATGCCCTATATCATGGAGAAGTAGTTGGGTATTCTGGTAAAATCTCTTCTCCTCGAATTCTTGGTCCAGTAAAGTTGTGATGTGATGAACGTTGCTTCTGTGCTGGTGGCCAGGCTGGGATCCTGCTTGGTCACTGGATGTTAAATATCTGGGAATGCATCTTTCTATTGTTGTATTGTACTAATCCAAGTGCTTAATACAGTGCAATGCACCTAGTAGCTCTCAATAAATATGACTGAATATGTATATGAATATTATGAAAAAATGGCATTGACTGAATGGCTCTAGAAATTGAATATGGCATCTGTCTTTAGGTCTAGAGATTTAAGAATAATAATAATAATGATGGTATTTAAGCGCTTACTATGTGCCGAGCACTGTTCTAAGCTCTGGGGTAGATACAAGGTAATCAGGTTGTCCCACATGCGGCTCACAGTCTTAATCCCCATTTTCCAGAAGAGGTAACTGAGGCCCAGAGAAGTGAAGTGACTTGCCCAATTTCACACAGCTGACAAGTGGCAGGGCTGGGATTAGAACCCATGACCTCTGACTCCTAAACCCAGGCTCCTTCTACCGAGCCATGCTGCTTCTCAGATTTCAGACATAAAGAAGGTTGGACATTCTAATTTCCCTTTCTACCTTCTGTAATAATAATAATAATTGTGGAATGTGTTAAGCGCTTACTATGTGCCAGGTACTGTACTAAGCACAGGGGTACTAAGGGGTACACAGGGGTACTGTACTAAGCACAGGATGCAAAGTCTCACATTTCCTTCTGCCTTCAAGACATCTCTACTTGGAAGTCCTCAGTGGCCTCAAACTTAACATATCTAAAACAGAACTTCTTATCTTCCCACCCAGACCCTGTCCTCCTGACTTTCCCATCACTGTAACATATCTGTAATGTATGTCTGCCTCCCCTTCTAGACTGTAAGCTCGTTATGGGCAGGGACTGTGTCTGTTTATTGCTATACTGTATTCTCCGAAGCGCTTAGTACAGTGCTCTGCACACAGTAAGCGCTCAATAAATACGATGGAATGGAATGAATGAATGGGTAGATACAAGTTAATCGGGTTGGACACAGTCCCTGTCCCACATGGAGCTCACGGTCTTAATCCCTGTGTTACAAATGATGAATCTGGGGCACAGAAAAGTTAAATAACTTGCCCAAGGTCACAGTGCAGACAAGTGGCAGAGGTAGGATTAGAACCCAGGTCCTTCTGAATCCCAGGCCCATGCTCTACCTATTAGGCCATGCTGCTTCTCAGAGATTCAGTGCTATCTGAATCTCAGTGCCATGCTGGCTTTATGTTTTTTTTTGTCAGTCTCCAAAAGGACGTCCAAAACTTTCACCTGGTTTTATATTTATGTTGTCTTTCATTTGAGAAGATAACATCACAGGCAGTGAGATCCTTTCTTTGTTGAAAGGTACACTGGGCCTGTCACTCTGAGTCTGTTCCTCATTCATTCAATCATATTTATTGTGTGCAGAACACTGCACTAAGCACTTGGGAGAGTACAATATAACTATAAACAGACACATTCCCTGCCCATAGTGAGCTAAAGTCTAGAGGGGGAGACAGACATTAATATAAATAAATAAATTGTAGATATGTACAAAAATGCAGTTGGGCTGGGAGTGGGGATGAGTAAAAGGAGCAAGTCACGGTGATGCGGAAGGGAGTGGGAGAAGCAGAAAGAAGGGCTTAGGGAAGGCTTCTTGGAGGAGATGTGCCTTTAATAAGGCTTTGAAAGTGGGGGGAGTAATTGTTGCATTTGAGAAGGAAGGACTTGCGTGGTTGGCGGTGAGAAAGACTCGTGTTTTGTGAGAATGTTAGCATTAGAGGAAAGTAGTGTGAGCGTTGGGTTGTAGTAGGAGCATAGTGAGTTCCTCGCTTTGCCACTGTATGTCCTATTCCTGGCCATGTTTGTGCTTCTGAAATGACCTCTTAGTAACCTGATATTCAGGAATCTTTTTCTCACAAAAATCAACTCATCTGGTTTGCTGCCTGCCAGCCGATTGTCTGCCTCAATCATCTCAGCCAATAGTACTTAATGAGTGCTTATTGTTTGCAGAGTATTTACTAAACACTTGCAAGAATTACAATAGGGTAGGTTAAATATGATCCGTGCCCTTATGGAGTTTATGATCTCCAAAGAGCTCATGCTATATCAGTTCACAGGCCTTGCTTTAGTGTCCTGCTCTCATTCTAGAGTGTAACTCCTGGTAGGCAAGTAATGCTGGCCAGTTAGTCAATTGTATTTATTGAGCATTTACTGAGTGCAGAGCACTGTACTAAGTCCTTGAGAGAGTCCAATATAACAGTAAACAGACACATTCCCTGCCCGCAACAATCTTAAAGTCTAGAGGGGGAAACATACATTAATATAAAAAAAAATAGATATGTACGCAAGTGCTGCAGGGCTGGGAGGGAGGATGAATAAAGGGAGCAAGTCAAGGTGACACAAAAGGGAGTGGGAGAAGAGGAAAAGAGGGTTTAGTCAGGGAACGTATCTATCCACTCTGAGATTTTACTCTCCCAAGGAGCATGGCTTAGTGGAAAGAGCACCAGCTTGGGAGTCAGAGGTCGTGGGTTCTAATCCCGGCTTCGCCACTTGCCAGCTATGTGACCTTGGCAGAGTTACTTAACTTCTCTGTGCCTCAGTTCCCTCATCTGTAAAATGGGGATGAAGACTGTGAGCCCTACATGGGACAACCTGATTACCTTTTATCTACCCCGGTGCTTAGAATGGTGCTTGGCACATAGTAAGCACTTAAATACCAACATTATTATTATTATATATAGTAAGCACTGAATAGATACCATTGATTGACTCATTCATTCATTCTGAGCCCGTTATTGGGTAGTGGCCATCTCTATATGTTGCCAATTTGTACTTCCCAAGCTCTTAGTATAGTGTCCTGCACACAATAAGTGCTCAATAAATACAATTGAATGAATATTCTTCCCACCATCCCCATCGCCTTAATGTTACTGAACTGACAATGTATCAGGTTCTCAGGGTTGGTAATTCCCTCTTGTCATTTGATATTGGGTCTGATTTGAAGGGGCTATTGGTGAAACTACTTAAGAAGGTTATTGTCTTTGGTAGCAGGTCCAGTTCTCATAGCCATAAAAGAGTTTGGACACCATGATAAATATGCTAGACATAAATATAACAGGGAAGATTTTTGTTCAAAGTTAACACTTCGAAGATGTAATCCATTTGGAAAGGTTTTTGTACTTGAAAAGGTCAACGAGCTACAGACAAATATTTCCTCTGCAGGAATAAGAGGATTGATCAATCCAAAATAACATTTACTAGGTGCTAATGTGTGAAGCACTATACTAAACTCTGGGAAAAATCCGTGGACATTCATTTAGATATGTCATCTGGACAACAGTCTAAAACAGGGTTGGGATTGGGGGAGGACAGGACAGGTGCAAAGATGAAGATCAATCAATCAATCGTATTGAGCGTTTACTGTGTGCAGAGCACTGTACTAAGCGCTTGGGAAGTACAAGTTGGCAACATACAGAGACGGTCCCTACCCAACAGTGGGCTCACAGTCTAGATGAAAAAAGAAAACAGGCTTAAATCAATTTAAGAAAATCATCTGTAAAATAGCAGTTTATTTCTGGTTGGAGGGGATAGCTATGTCGTTTCAGCTCCTCACCGTTCCTATCTGAACTGTCGGATGATCTCCCCAGCATGGTATATTGGTGAGCCCAGAGACTTGGGAGGCAAAAGTCCTGGGTTCTAATCCTCACTCTGTCACCTGCCTGCTATGTGACGTTGGATAAATCACGTAACTTATCTGTGCCTCAGTTTCCTCATTTGTAAAATGGGGGTTGAGAAGCAGCATGGCCTAGTGGATAAAGCCCGGGCCAGAGAGCCTGAAAACCTGCGTTCTAGTCCTGGTTCTGCCACTTGTCTGCTGTGTGACCTTGGAAAAGTTACTTTACCTCTCTGTGCCAGTTACCTCATCTGTAAAATGGGGATTAAGACTGTGAGCCCCATGTGGGACAGGGACTATATCCAATCCGATTACCTCGTATGTACCCCACTGCTTACAACAGAGCCTAACACATGGTAAGTGCTTAGTAAATAACATTAAAGAATGTCATTCTCATCCTTAGACTGTGAGCACCATGTGGAACAGGGATTGTGTCTGACCCGATTTTCTTGTATCTAACCCAGAGCCTAACATTTATTCATTCAATTGTATTTATTGAGCACTTACTGTGTGCAAAGCACTGTACTAAACACTTGAACACTGTACTAACAGTGCTCGACACATCAAATGCACATAATTTACCACAATTCCTCTTATTATTTTTTATGGGTGGGAGGCTGAAGGCTGACTTTTTAAATGGTATTTTCATTAAGTGCTGACTATGCACTAGGGTAGAAGCAAGATAATCAAGTTGGACGCAGTCCATGTGAAGCAGCGTGGCTCAGTGGAAAGAGCACGGGCTTGGGAGTCGGAGGTCATGGGTTCGAATCCCTGCTCCTACAATTGTCAGCTGTGTGACTTTGGGCAAGTCACTGAACTTCTCTGTGCCTCAGTTACTTCATCTGTTAAATGGGGATTAAGACTGTGAGCCCCACATGGGACAACCTGATCACCTAATATCCTCCCCAGCTCTTAGAACAGTGCTTTGCACATAGTAAGCGCTTAACAGATGCCATCCTTATTATTATGATGTGGGACTCACTTTCCTAATCCCCACTATACAGGTAAGGTAACTGAGACAAAGAGAAATTAAGTAATTTATCCAAGATCACACAGCAGACATGTAGAGGAGCAGGATTAGAATCCAGATCCTTTGACTCCCAGGCCCATACTCTTTCCAATAGGCTAGGGCAAACTGATTTAGCTGAAGAAGCTTCTCAACCCTTTCCTTCTGCATTTTAAACACTTTTATTACAGGAGCCACAGGAAGAGAACTTAAAAAAAAAAAAAAAAGAGAGAAGGGAATGCAATTTCGGAGCCTAGGCCTATCGAATCTTCACACTCCTCCATATATCCTATGCTCACGATATTCTATTGCACTTTTTAAGTTTCTCCCAGGTGGTAGAAACTAAATTTGGCATAAATCTCCTTCTAGCTAATCTGTAATTTAGAGACATATATTAGGAGGCCTTCCCAGACTGAGCCCCCTCCTTACTCTCTCCCTCTTCCCCCTCCCCATCCCCCTGCATTACCTCCTTCCCCTCCCCACAGCACCTGTATATATGTTTGTACATGTTTATTACTCTGTTTATTTTACTTTTGCATATTTACTATTCTATTTATTTTATTTTGTTAATATGGTTTGTTTTATCTGTCTCCCCCTTCTAGACTGTGAGCCCACTGTTGGGTAGGGACCATCTCTATATGTTGCCATCTTGTACTTCCCAAGTGCTTAGTACAGTGCTCTGCACACAGTAAGCGCTCAATAAATGAATGAATAAATAATGATAATAATGACAGTATCAATCAATCAGTTGTATTTGAGCACTTACTGTGTGCAGAGCACTGTAATAATTACTTGGGAGAGCACAGTATAACAGAAATGGTAAAGATATTCCCTGCCCCCAGTGAGCTTACAGTATAGAGGGGAAGGCTGACATTGATAGCAATAAATAAATCACAGATAGGGATCTAAATGCTGTGGGGTTGAAGAAGGGGGAAATAAAAGGGAGAAAATGCAAGTGGCAGGGTGATGCTGAAGGGAGTGGGAGAAGAGAGATGCTGAAGGGAGTGGGAGAAGGGAGAAGAAGGGAGTGCTGGAGAAGCAGCGTGGCTCAGTGGAAAGAGTGCAGGCTTTGGAGTCAGAGGTTGTGGGTTCAAATCCCGGCTCTGTCACATGTCTGCTGTGTGACCTTGGGCAAGTCACTTCACTTCTCTGAGCCTCAGTTACCTCATCTGTAAAATGGGGATTATGACTGTGAGCCCCATGAGGAACAACCTGATCACCTTGTATCCCCCCCAGCGCTTAGAACAGTGCTTTGCACATAGTAATAGCATTTAACAAATGCCGTTAAGAGGATATGAGGGCTTAGTCAGGTAAGGCCTCTTGCAGAAGATGTGCCCTCAGGTAAGGCTTTGTAGGTGGGGAGAGTAATTGTCTGATAAGAAGAGGGAGGAGGTTCCAGACCACAGGCAGGATTTGGGAGAGGGGTTGGGTGGTGAGATAGAGGAGATCCATTCATTCATTCATTCAATCGTATTGAGCACTTACTGTGTGCAGAGCACTGTACTAAGCGCTTGGGAAGTACAAGTCGGCAGCGGTATAGTGAGAAGGTTAGCATTAGACGAATGAAGTGTGCAGTCTGGGTTATCATAAGGGAGCATAGAGGTAAGGTAGGAGGGGGCAAGGGTGATTACTGACTGTGTGAGGAGACTTGTACTAACTTCTGGGAAAGAATTCACAGGTGAGAATTAATAATAATAATGATGGCATTTATTAACTACTTACTACGTGCAGAGCACTGTTCTAAGCACTGGGGAGGTTACAAGGTGATCAGGTGGTCCCACAGGGTGCTCACAGTCTTTTACCCCATTTTACAGATGAGGTAACTGAGGCACAGAGAAGTGAAGTGACTTGCCCAAAGTCACACAGCTGACAGCTGGCAAAGCTGGGATTTGAACCCATGACCTAAAATTAGACACAGTCCCTGGCCCTCAGGGGGCTCACAATCCAAAAATGAAAGGAGAGGACAGACATATGAGGGGAGATTCATTCATTCATTTAGTCATATTTTTAAACACTTACTGTGTGCAAAGCACTGTACTAAGCACTTGGGAAAGAACAACACAATAATAAACAGGGATAATTCCTGCCCTCAATGAGCTCACAGTACAAGAGGGATGACTGCAGGGTAGATTGGGATGGAGATTCCTTGGTGATGCCAAGAAAGCCCATATGGGATCCCAGGAAGGCAGAATGGTGGTCCGTTTCAGGCCTAGGGCCTGAAAGCTAAGATTGTGTGAGAAGTCGACAAGTCCCCGAAGGAGTCATGTGGCCATCTGAAGCAGCGTGGCTCAGTGGAAAGAGCACGGTCTTTGGAGCCAGAGGTCATGGGTTCAAATTCTGACTCCACCAATTGTCAGCTGTGTGACTTTGGGCAAGTCACTTAACTTCTCTGTGCCTCAGTTACCCCATATGTAAAATGGGGATTAAGACTATGAGCCCCATGTGGGACAATCTGATCACCTTGTAACCTCCCCGGTGCTTAGAACAGTGCTTTGCACATAGTAAGCGCTTAATAAATGTCATTATTATTATTAAAGGTCCAAGGTGTGAACAGGAGGGGCTAAAATCCACCCAGGCTGTGTGCAGGCCATGCTGGGAGCATTGTATACACCAGACTCAAGGAAGGGCTTTCAAACAGAAACTTGAAAGCTTACTTTACCCAAACTTCTGAACTAGTTCTTTTTTTAAAGGTCCACGTCTTTGACCATGCAACTTTAACACTGCCAGTGAGAAAGCAATGTGATGGGACTACTCTTCCTTTCAGTTGTGCTTTTCAGGGGCCAAGACTTTTTCCCCGAAGGCAAGAAGACTTCACAGTGATTTAGCCAGAGCAAATCCACTGACCACCAGTTTGGGGATCCGGGAGGAATTTGGTGGACACATAGTAAGAGTTGCCTCCAATTCAGAGTTTCTCAGAAAACATGAGATCCATATACGTGAGTTAAACTCCTTATCTGAGACTTGCGTATTGATTGTATGCCCCTGGATGTGTCCTCAGGAAGAATTACTGGGGCTTTATTTTTGACTTGTCCACTAGCCCTAGATTGCTCCCAAATCACCCCACAAATCTTGGAACGTCTTTGAATCGCCTTTGTTTCCCCTACGAGGAAAGCATTACCCTCTAGGATTTTACCCAGTAAGCTAAAAATTGCTTTATTCCAATTACTCCAATATTGCATGTTTCAAGCTTGCCATTACTTCAGCACAATTAGAAGTTTTTAGCCTTATGGCTTGTTTTTTATAAAGTGAATCTCTATACTAGCAAAGTATCTGGATTATTCAGGTCTCCTAAAATACCCCTAGAGAGCTTTCAGTTAACTTCCTGCTTAACCCAAAACATTATCAGTGGAAAGAGCGTGGGCTTGGGAGTCAGAGGTCATGGGTTCTAATTCCTGACTCCACCACTTGTCAGCTCTGTGACTTTGGGCAAGTCACTTACCTTCTCTGTGCCTCAGTTTCCTCATCTGTAAAATGGGGATTAAGATTGTGAGCCCCACGTGGGACAACCTGATCACCTTGTATCCCCCCAGCACTTAGAACAGTGCTTTGCACATAGTAAGTGCTGAACACTTACCATCATTATTATTATTATTATTATTACCTTCACCTGAACAGTGTGTGTGCGTGTGTGTGTGTGTGAGAGAGGGAGAGCAAGACGGGGGGGCGGGGTGGAAGGGAGAGCAGGGGTACTGTGTGTATTTGTGTGTGTCTAGGTAATGCTTCATTTTAGTGTACTCTGCAATGGAGTAATATAATGCACGTAGTGTAATGTAGTGCATTCTGTAACACTGAACAGTGGGTAAACTGCATGGATGTCCGATTTGTGGCTGTTCGTGCCAACACAAAATGTTCGTGCCAATTGCAAAATGTTCCACTTGGAGATGGACACAAAGCACCTCTGACGCTTTCACATGGATTATGGAGACCTTCCCAGGAAATCCATACGGCTTGCTGGCCTTACTCTGAGATTCACATACAACCATGTCCTGCCCTGCTCTCAGATGCTTCTTGACAAGCTTCTAATGTGCCCTTTGCAATGACCTTATCTTTAGCGACCATGGCTCTGCCATTCAGGAAACAGGCCGCTGACTTTGCACGACAGGTTTTTCTCGGCTTTTCCCCCCCTTTCTCTGTCACCGAACGGTGATTAATTCTGAGAAAATGTATACGACCATAGAATGAATCTAAACTAGAGGAGACCATGGACGTAGGACCCTTGGGGCACTCAGTTTACAAACAGGCATCAGAGAAAAGCTGTCCTCTGCCCCCTCTTCCACTTCTTATTACAGTACATTAAAACCCTTTGCTCTGTTACACTGACAAAGGCAGAGATAAAAGGGGTCCTTTCTCCTACAGAGTAATATAAGCTATGTTTGTACACTTACCATATAATCCCTAATTACTTCCATACTTTTATGTGTAAAGAGCTTTAACTGCATTTCTGGATACTTAGCAAACTGAATAAATCAGAAATTATTTTCACTCTACATATGGCACAAAATGTGTAGGGGGGGGGGGATTAACTTTTAGATTGGTGGCATGGTGCATATTATTCCTGAATAAATTTCCTCAGAGTCATTGATCCACCGAGTGTCAAATAAAATGTGATACCCACAAAATTCATGTACGACCCTGACATTTTTCTAGTACTTAAAGTAATTGCCCTTCTGTTTAATAACAGTGTTTATAAAATTACTTTCTGATTGGCTAGGTCTGTGGCACACTCGTGTCAATAATCCTCAGCAAATATATGCCCATGGCCTTTGGCCTTGGTTTTCAAAATAATTTTCATCTCTTAAGCTTGAATTGGTGGGTCCAGCGGAGAACCTGAAGTCAAGATTGCCCAGCTCTAAGTCTAAGTTGATGCCTGATTCCAGGGATTTGGGCATTCTCACTCAATCTCTCTTAGCTCCCGCTATTCACGGGAGATGTTAACTAGTTATGTCCATTCAAGGCAAACCCGTTGCTTATTTTGTAGAGACAAAAAAAAAAAACACATATGAATTTTGCAGTCCCCTCTTTCAATGGGCTGAAAAGGAGGTTGATGGCCAGTTTTTTCTGTTGTAATTTATATGGACCAGTTGCAAGTCAGGTGATGGTGACTATGAGATCAAGGGCCTTCCAGTTGGCTTGGAAATTTGTCCTATTAACTGCTGCTAGTCCGAGGTGCTGGTGACTGTCTCCTTGACCCCCTGGCCTACTTGCCAGGATTGGGGAAGACGATGACCTATATTTAGCCCTTCCTTACAAGGGCATTGATCAACGCTTAGAACAGTGCTTTGCACATAGTAAGTGCTTAATAAATGCCATTATATAATTGGTTGACACACCTCGCCAATCTCTGGAAATAGAAATCAAGCAAGCAATCATATTTATTGAGCACTTGCTGTATGCCAAGCACCATACAATGACTCGGGAGAGTAAAATACAACAGAGTTGGTAGACACAGCCCCTGCCCACAAGGAGCTTACAGTATAGAGGGGGAGATGGTATCAAAATTATAGATATGAATGTAAATTCTGTGGGGAAGAGGGTGGGGTGAATATCAAGTGCTTAAAGTGTAGAGATCCAAGTGTATAAGCAATGCAGAAGGGAGGGGAGTATTGATAGTATTCACTGAGCACTTACTGTGTACAGAGCTCTGTACTATATGCTTGGGAAAGCACAATAGAGTTGGTAAACACGATCCCTCAGGGAGTTTACAATCCAGTTGGGAAGACAGACATTAAAAATAAATGAGGGCCCTGTTTCATAGAAAATGGATCCACCTTGCTTTTATTTTTTTTAATGGTATTTATTAAGCGCTTACTGTGTGCCAGGCACTGTACGAAGTGCTGGGATAGATACAAGTTATCAGGTTGGATGCAGTCCCTGTCCCACATAGGGCTCATGGTCTCAATCTCCATTTCAAGGAAGAGGTAACTGCGGCACAGAGAAGTTAAGTATCTTGCCCAAGGTCACACAGCAGACAAGTGGTGAAATCAGGATTAGAACCCAGGTCCTTTTAACTCCCAGGCCCATGCTCTATCCACTATGCCATGCTGCTTTTCTTATAGGGAATCCTCTGTTCGTGTGGCCACGGGGGTCAGAGGCTTTTGGGGCACAGAGACCTACTGGCTTTGGTGTTGTTTGATGTGTCAGGGATGGACATCAATCAGTTGGAGATAATTTCCAGAGAGAAGGTTACAGACTCTCTCTGATCCAAGCCTTCCATTTGGGGAGAGGAAATGACCGCAAGAAGCAGTCAGGGATGGTGGGAGAGCACAAGCCTGTAATGCTGACATCAGAGGCAGCCCCAAAGATATATTGCTCCACAGAGGAATCCCTTAGGGGCTCGGGGATTTCCCCACGAGGGCTCATGGGCACCGGGTGCTAGATTTACTCTGGGTAGCCTTTTATCAGCATAGGATATTTCCAGGAAAGATATCATTTATCAAAATACAGTGCACTTCGTGAAGACGCAGCCACTCTCGTCTACACCCTTCGTTAGAAGGAAGATGTACTACAAACTTGTGAGGTTCTGGATGACCATTCAGTATCCGTATAATAAAAAATAGGGTTATTATTGTAGCACATAATTTAACCCACAAAAATTTAACACTAAATAATCTTGAGTTGGGGCGGGAGTCGGGGGTGAGGTTAATCCATCTCCACCAATCAGATGGAGAGATGAAGGCACTACGAAGTTAAATAACTTGTCCAGTTCCCACAGTTAAGGTAAAGCCAGGTGTGGAATTGAACTTTAGTAACTCCCTGTCCCTTACTTTCATCCACTAGACTATGAGTCTTTCCAACTCCAGGTACTGCTCTGTGAGGCTATTGTCTCTTTGCATCCAGTTTTTAACGTGAGGGTACTATAATCATTTTCCTTTTTTTTTTTTTCTGCTTGACTCAGCTGATAACCTAATTACCATGGTAACTTTACTAACTTCAGGGAAACAATTCCAACTCCAGTCCAACAGGAAAAAAAAAGATACTCTGTGACACCCGAAGGTAAGGGGAAGTGATGAATTTAGAGAAAATGATAGGGATCTACCATTAATCTTAGAGCAAGGCAAGGGAGAATCCATTAGAAAATACATCACCCTTGTCCTCAGTTATAATAAACAGAGAGCACACTGTATGATCCAGTTTTCCATCTGAACCAAAGCAGATTGAAAATCTGTCAAGGCTGCGAGTTCCCTTTTGTCTCCTTCTGGGTTTTATCCACCAGTTCAGGAGAATAAAGAAGCCACCATTAACTCATCAGGCCATAAAGAGGACAAATTGGAGGCTTCCCCATTGATAGTTCCATGGCAGGTTATAACATAGATTTAGTTGTTAAAATTTCTGCAAAAGAACGTGATTCTTCAACTTTGTTGATAACAAATTCAAGGAACTAGAGTGCTAAGTATGTCTGGGTGTCCTCAGATATGTTGTGTCTTCTAATGTCCAGTGTGATTTTCAAAGCCTGTTGTTTAGTAGGAAGACATGTGAGAGTCTAAAATGACACTGCCTCCATAGAGCTCCAATAAAATGTGAATAAGAATTGCGTCACATATTCATTAAAAATTGCAGTGTTACTTCATTGCTTACTATGTGCCAATGATAGTAATAATAATAGCGGTATTTGTTCAGCACTTACAATGATGTAAGAAGCAGTGTAGCTCAGTGAAAAGAGCACGGGCTTGGGAGTCATAGATCATGGGTTCTAATCCCCGCTCCGCCACTCATCAGCTGTGTGACTTTGGGCAAGTCACTTAACTTCTCTGTGCCTCACTTCCCTCATCTGTAAAATGAGGATTAAGACTGTGAGCCCCACATGGGACAACCCTATCACCTTGTATTCCCCACCCTCCCAGGGTTTAGAACAGTGCTTTGCACATAGTAAGTGCTTAACAAATACCATTATTATTATTATGTATTAAGCTCTGTTTTAAGTGCTGGGGTAGATACAAGATAACCAGATTGGGCATAGTCCCTGCCTCACATAGGGTTCAGGGTTTTAATCCCCATTTTACAGATGGGGGAATTGAGGCATAGATAGTTAAGTGACTTGCCCAAGGTCACACAGCAGACACGTGGTAGAGCCGGGATTAGAACCCAGATCCTTAAGCATTGTACTAATCACTAGGGTTGATACAAAATAATCATGTTGGACACAGTGCCTTTCTCATGTGCAATTCACAGTCTAAGTAGGGGGGAGAATGGGTATTTTACAGATAGGGTAACTGAGCCTCAGAGAAGTTAAGTGACTCATCCAAGGACACATAGCAGGCAAGTCACAGAACTGGTATTTGAACCCAGATCCTCTGACACCCAGGCCTGTGCTCTTTCCACTAGGCCACACTGCTTCTTTTTGGGGACCAGATATGACATTCCCAGCCAACTCCTTGTTTGCCTTGAAGACCGAGAGTATGTCAGACCAATCACATTCCCCCCCATGGCAGAGGGATGAGAGGATAAGGTTAAAGCCTGAGGTTAAGCACAAACCACACATGAGGTTGCAATTTCACAGAAACAATCTGTCCCCAAACCTTCTCAATCGAATATTTTTCATTCCTTCCATGTTAGATCCTGACAGAAAGAACTTGTGTTAACTCCTCCGAAAGTTAGCTGGCTAATGAGTCAGATGTCATTAGTGCCCTTAAGACACAGGCAGATTCTGTGAAATATTTGCAATCTGCCATTGAGTTTGCCATTGGCTGTGATTGCCTGGGTTCAGCTTTAGCTTTCGAAATGATTTCTCTGGTGGAAAATTCCTCCGTTCACTTGAGTCTGCAGGAGGCAACTTAACTCACAACACCCAGTTCACGTGAGTTGGAAGAGCGTTTCAGGAGTTGTTCCACTCCTGAGTCCAAGTCCGTCTCTGCAACTCTGATTGGCAGGGAGTCCATTTCACCATCCATTTGTGGTTGCAGTTTTCTGGTCCTTCCACCTGGGTGAAAACTCCGAGTGCCTCGAGACAGAACCTATAGTCAGAGGGGTGGAGAGACAACAATGGAAAACCTCTGGCACTGGTGAGCTGCAATGCCTGGGTGGGTGGATGGATGACTGGATAGAATGCCTATCTTAACAGGGAGCCAAAGGCAAGACTAGACCACAAGGGTGTAAGCCCTGAAACTCAGTATGAATTTATTGAGCACCCATTGAGTGTGAAGCACTGCTCTAAGCAGGATTCATGCTCCCTGCCTTCAAGGGACTTGCAGTCTAGCGGGAGAGATGGGCAAAAATTATTTGCAAATAAGGAAATTGGGGAGAAAAGCAAGAATATAATTTTAAAAACCCTGAAACATTCAGGTGATAAAAGCTGAATATGTATTTGGAAAATGTAAATTAAAACACACTGAAATGCATAAATGCTGAGAATAGGGGTAATAATAATAATAATGACATTTATTAAGCACTTACTATGCGCAACACACTGTTCTAAACGCTGGGGAGGTTACAAGGCGATCAGGTTGTCCCACAAGGTGCTCACAGTCTTAATCCCCATTTTACAGATGAGGTAACTGAGACACAGAGAAGTTAAGTGACTTACCCAAAGTCACACAGCTGACAATTGGCAGAGCTGGGATTGGAACCCATGACCTCTGACTCCAAAGCCCATGCTCTTTTCCATAAGTTCTAAGGGTGGCTGTTGAGTTTGATGTAATTAAAATGTTGTGAATTAATCAGGGAAGACTTTCTGAAGGAGGTGAGCTATTTACTCCTCTAGTGCCAACCTGCCCACTGTACCTCAGTCTCACCTATCTTATTACTGGCCTCTTACATCCTTCCTCTGACCTAGTACTCCCTCCCCCTTGATTTACAACAGACTATACATTATACAACAGACTATATATACACAACACTCTCCCCACCTTCAAAGCCCTACTAAAATCATATCTCCCCCAAATGGCCTTCCCCAACTAAGTCCTCCTTTCCCCTACTCCCTCTCCCTTCTGTGTCCCCCATGCTCTTTGATCTGTACCCTTTAAGCACTATTCACCCCACCCTCATCATTCATCCCACCCTCAACCCCACAGCAATTATGTACATATCTGTAATTTATTTTAATGTCTGTTTCCCCCTCTAGACTGTAAGCTCCTTGTGGGCAGGGATTATGCCTATCAACTCTGTTTTATCGTATGTTCACCATCTGCATAGAGTAACCATTCGATAAATACCATTGATTTGTTGATAAAAAGGCTTTGAGGAAGGAGACTCTGTGGTCTGTAGATTTCATGAGGGAGGGAGTTCCAGATGGAGGCAACAGCCTGAATGAAGGGATGGAGCAAAAGAATCTAGAGCAAATTTAATTAGAAGTAGAGCTACAGAGGAATGAAGGGTGTGAGCCATGAAGTAAAATACTGAAAAAAATAAACTGTGGATTCTGATAAATATTTTCAAACTGCCAGTGGGTTTGCACCCCAACAACTCAACTAATGTGTAGAAGCGTGGTGGAGAACTTTTACTGGAAAAAAAAGTACTATAGACAACACTGGGCATAAAAAAAAGCTTTCAGTATTGCTTTAGGTGGCATGAGTAGCAGCATGGACGAGAGGAAAGACCACGGGCCTGTGAATCAGAGGGCCTGGCTTCTAATCTCAGCCCTGCCAGGTGTCTGCAGAGTGATCTTGGGCACATCGTTCCTATAGGCCTCAGTTACCTCATCTGTAAAATGGGTATTAAATCCTACTCCCTCTTATACTCTGAGCGCACTTGGGACAGGGACTGTGTTTGACCTGATTAATTTGCATCTACCCCAGCACTTAGAACAGTGCTTTGCACATAGTAAGTGCTTAACAAGTATTATTATTATCATTATTGTTACATTTTCTGAGGAAAATATTATCTCAGCTAAGGCTTCTTACTGTGGGAAGCACCATGGCCTCATGGATAGAGCACGGGCCTGGGAATCAGAAAGACCTGGCTTCTAATCCAGGCTCTGCCGCTAGTCTGATGTGTGATCTTGGGCAAGTCACTTAAGTTCTTTGTACCTCAGTTACCTCATTTGTAAAATGGAGATTAAGACTGAGACCTATGTGGGTTAGGGACTGCGTCCAACCTGATTAGCTTGTGTCTACCCCAGTGCTTAGAACAGTGCTTGACACTTTAGATATATCATTCGTGGCTCAGTGGAAAGAGAACGGGTTTGGGAGTCAGCGGTCATGGGTTCAAATCGTGGCTCTGCCGCTTGTCAGCTGTGTGACTTTGGGCAAGTCAGTTAACTTCTCTGTGCCTCAGTTACCTCATCTGTAAAATGGGGATTAAGACTATGGGCCCACATGGGACAACCTGATCACCTTGTATCCTCCCCAATGCTTAGAACAGTGCTTTGCACATATTAAGTGCTTAACAAATGCCTCATTATTATTATTACTTGTACTAACATGCCAGAGCAGCTTTTCTCTACCTACAAATGACCTGTATTTGGGGGACATAAAGTGCTCCCGATCAACTATTACCTATGTACTGGCAACAGCATGGCCACTTTTTCCCCCTTCCCTTCTCTTTTCTCAGTTTGTTTCCCCCCTTTCTCTTCTTTTCTGAAGTAAGAACAGAGTCAAAAAGGTGCCCAAACCCAGACATGGACCAGCCAGGAGTTGGAGGGCCCAGTTTGTTAACTCCTACTTTGTGTGTGGCACCTGTCTCAGTGTGACTGTAGTAGGGTGACTTAGTGTGGTGTCTTTGTGCCTAAAGCTGCATTCCTAGAGCTCTGTCTGTTTGTGTCTGTCCGTCTATGGGTTTTGCAATTCCCAACGCGACAGAAAGCCACTGCCCTCCATTATCTGCTTTCCTTTTACCTTCTAATTGCCTTTTCAGTCCTTATCCCAATTACTTCCTGACTTCCACCTCTCCCCTCTCCCTCTTCCTTCCTCCACTAAGAACATGGTAATGAAACTTGAGTTCTCATATCTTTTTTATTAGGAAAAAAGTGCAACAATAATCCCCACTTTACAGTTGGGAAAATGTAGATGCATAAAATTAAGACTTCAAAATTTGGCACTGGGTCAAATAAGCTTGTTTCATAGGTGAATAGTGGATCTCTATATCAGCTTCCAAGAGGTGGCTTGTTTGTCTTTCCACTTGGAAATTATGTAAACTTTGTGAGGGCAAAAATCCCATCGTACTCTTCTTGTGCATGACCCAAGCATTTAGAACAGTGTTCTGTGCAACCATCAACACTATACACCACAGTTGGGAACTGATTACAGGGTCACATGTACCTTCAAGAGACTCATTTCCTGTTTCAGGAAAGGGTCTTGGACCCAAAACTATTGAAATAAAAATTTCAATAGCATTCCCATCCCCCTCCTCATCTCCCCTTCCATGCAATGTTCTGGGAAAATTTGATAAGCAACATGGCTTATTGAAAAGAACACAGGCCTGGGAGACAGGGGATCTAGGTTCTAATCCTGACTGCACTGCTTGCCTGCTGTGTGACTTTGGTCAAGTCACATCACTTCTCTGTACCTTAGTTTCCTCCTCTGTAAAATGGGGAAAAGTCTTTCAATAATAATGATGATACTGATAGTAGTAATAATATAAGGTCTTGGTTTTTGCTTGTCACTTTAGTTTTTCCAAAGCTCTTCCACATAAATTATTTCCTTTTCATTCATTCAGTCATATTTATTGAAGACCTACTGTGTGCAGAGCACTGTACTAAGTGCTTGAGAAAATACAGTACAGAAATAAACAGTGACATTCGCTGCCCACAATGAGCTTACAGTCTAGAGGTGGAGAAATTGTGGTATTTGGTGGCTTTCTATGTCCAGGTACTGTACTAAGCTCTGGGGTGGAATCAAATAAATCAGGTTGGACACAGTCGCTGTCCCATGAGGGGCTCACAGTCTCAATCCCCATTTTACAGATGAGGTTACTAAGGCTCAGAGAAGTGCAATGATTTGCTCAAGGTCACCCAGAAGACAAGTGGTGGAGACAGGATTAGAACACATGACCTTATGACTCCCAGGCTTGTGCTCTATCTGCTACACCACACTCTGTGATGTAGGGAGAGAGAGGTATTTTATTCCAGATAAGAGAACTGAAATACAGAACTAATAAGAGTTTTATCCAAGGTCTTACAGAAACTCAGTGTTAGAGTTGGGGTTAGAACCCAGCTCTCTCCACTCCCAGCTCCCTTCACTTCCAGCTCCAAACTCCTTCCACAAGACCACAACACCTTAGTGACTCTGATAGTAGCTGAAGGCAGGTGACTCTAATTACCTACTGAATCACCTCCCCCTTCCAAACTGAAGATCAATCAACAGGGTTGAACAAATGCTGGGCAAACTCCAAAGGCTCCATGCCGTTGAGAGAAACTCCTTAGGAGGAGGAGGACTTCTAGGGATGATTGACGTTCTCCTTTGTGGCATCACTAGGGGGTGGGGTGAAGGACTGGCTACAGGAGTTATTATTTGTCGTCATCCTTCCGGAAAAGTACAAAAAACCCCTAGGCAAATGCCCAAATTCCCTCTAGTAAAGAACCGCTGTTGGAGGAAACCCTCAGCAGAATACCTCAGTGTTGCTGAAATGTAACTTCTGTGTGTTCTGCTGCCTTTCTCTCGGGTTTCAGGTGAGTCTTCAGCAAGTCACTTTATTCAGCTGACAGGGAGGCTAAAAGACTATTCAGCCACACCAAAAATTCATTCAGATGACTCCCCAGCAGGTTTCAACGAAACTCTTACTGAAAGGGAATAGAAACAGACAAAATGTACTCAAGTTCTTTGGGATTCACAGCCTGATTTCCCTTATATTTGGCCTGATTTCTTTTAGTCCCCAGATATTTGGCCTTGGGCTATTGTAGCTGACTGGCAATCTCAGTTCACTCTTTGTTATTTCTCAGTTCTAAAATAGGGCAATCAAGGAAAGCTGTCTGAACGCTTTGAATCTCATTAATTAACAGTCACTGTTGGTCCATAGAATGTATATAATACCTGAGCTTTGCCTTCTAGGAATGTATATTTAGCACTCAAACATGAACGAAAGTCTCCCAAACTCCTGATGACTGTTGAGTAGTATTTAAGTGCTTACTATGGGCCAAGAATCATACTGAGTACTTGGTTAAATATGAGATAGTCTGGTTGGACACAGTCCCTGTCCCACAGGGTCTCAAAGTCTAAGAAGCAGGGAGAACAAGTATCTGATCCTTTCCTCTTCTCCCACTTCTTTCTGCATCACCCTGTCTTTCTCCTTTTATTCATTCCTCCTCCCAGCCCCATACCATTTACGTACATATCTGTAATTTATTTATATTAATGTCTGTCTGCCTCTCTTGACTGTAAACTTGTGGGCAGGGAATGTGTCTATAGTTATATTGCACTCCCCCAAAGGCTTAGTACAGTGCTGTGCATACAGTAAACTCTCAAAAATACATTTGGCTGACATTTTACAAATGAGGAAACTGAGGCAAAGAGAAGATAAGTGACTTACATAAGGTGACACAACAGGCAAGTGGCAGAACTGGGATTAGAACCCATGTCCTCTGCTTCCCAGGCCTAGGTTCTTCCCACTAGGCCAAATAGCTCATTCATTGTTACCCAGTCCTTTGTATTTCTGGTTTCAGAGAGGGCAAACTGGGCATCGCTCTGCATAGATACTGGCATGGACATGGGAAAACATTTGGGTTTCTAGAGAACCCCACCAGTACTGAAACCACCCACTATGTGCTGGGATTGAGGGCACCGTTATCCCTCAGTAACAATGTCGTTAATCCCCCACATGTTGACAAAACAGAGATCAGACTGATCTAAGCAGGATAACCCCAGAATGAATAAAGAAAGGATGAATAGCTGATAGTTATCAGCACTATGATAGGACACTTGCAGACTGACCAGATTGGCTAATCTGAGCCAGATACAGTATATTCATTACACTATACTTGCTTCAGTAATGAATATCATTGGACACTTGAAACTGCTTTTTCTGTCCTATTTTGTCTACCCCAGTTGGGGATTTTCTCATGGGCCTTTTATTACTGAAAGGTTGCATTTCTCCACAGTTCTTATTTGATTTACATGAGCAACTGTGCAAAAGTCTAAATGTCACCCGTTTGCAGAACGGTGGTTTGCACCAGAACAATCATGGTGAGATGTCTAAAGGGGTGTCAACAGATTGGACAGGGTATAATTTCAGTCAATGTGCTCTTGTCTTATTTTAGTTCAACATCATTTCCCAGTTGCAATTCTTTTGAATGACACACGGAATGCAAAACAACATAAAAGGTCTACCCTGAGGCAGATATGTGTCCATGTAGGACTTTAATTATTCTTTTTGAATCCTATATACAAACATGCTCCCCCAATTTCTTGCATAGATGTCTGATGAGAAAAATTTGTGTTACCTATACCGAATTTTTTCTAACAGTCCCTATATTTTTAGAAACGTTGAACAATAGGAGAGGCTTTATTAATCAAGAGTATTCTTTAAGTGTCCTATAACAGAAAATGTGTGAAATAGACAATAACTGCTCATAGGATTTTGCAGTGGCTTGTAAAATATGACACACATTTATGGAAACGTATTCTTCAAAGCAATCTTTTTCTATTGAAATAAAAACATTTAGTAGAATTTATAAAGCACCCAGCACAGTTTTTCAGGACCAAGACTCTAGGTATTCCTATCATGACTGAGAACAGCTAGAGTTTGATCAGAACACAGTCCACCCATTTTTTTAAAGCACTTTTGGTTTTCCTTATAAGATTATTAGAAAAATAATAAAAACCTCCTTTTGTTCTACGTTGGTTTGGCACACATTGACATTTAGACTGTTTTGATGGAAAGTGATTGTTTCTCATACAGTAAACAGCTGGTGTTAGAGCAACCAAAGAGTTTCATCCCTTTTTGTCACGAATATATTACATTGATCTAAAACTGGAGCACTCTAGAAGTGGTCAGGAAAATAGAAGGATGGCTCCGTTCTCAAAGGCAGACAGCTCCCAAACCTCCAAGAGTGGCTTGACTATGATACTTCCCTTTTAGAAGGGACTAAGATTGTGTATCTTCTCCTATCAGATGACATCGAACAGTTGATATTAGATGAAATTTGAGCCACGGAGGCCTTCATTTCCTTTGAAATCTGTCCTCTGATGCTGCCTCGCTAAGTACCATACTTAAAAACAATATCTTTATGACCCTTGCTGTAATTGTCTGATAATGTAGCTATGTTTTTGTTTTAAATCTGACAACAGTCAAAGTTATCACAGGCATAAAGCTAGAACTAGAGAGCTGTTGGCTGCACTGTGATATTTTGCTATGAAATTGGTGGAAATGAAACTGTTTCTTGTGCAAGGACAAAAAGGCCACGGACTGTATTGTGAGACTGATTCATGCTTTTCGATCTTGCCAGGGTCCTCAGACAGTTGTTTAAAGGGATTTTCACATTTGAGTATTTATCATGGTTCTAGATATTGGTCTTTTTGGTCATTGCTTCTATTTATTTTACCTTAAATTGTTCGAAGCTGGTCAAAAAAATGATCCATATACAAACTCAGATAAAGGAAAAAGAGAAAGAACATTTTTCTGAGATACACAATTAAATATTCAAACGCAATATACACAATATACACAATATAGCTGGATTTCAAAGTCCATTTTTCCTTCAGGTGAACGAGTGTGTGTGTGTGTGTGTGTGTGTGTGTGTGTGTGTGTTATCATTGAACATTTAATTGGTCCGTAACCAGGAAGAATAGATCCTCTGATTGTAATTTTGAATTTTGAGGGCAATTTGTGGTATGAAAAAGCTGTCAGTACAGCATCCGTACTTTCATAAGGAAATAGAATAATAATGCACACAATAAGTGGCGGTTAGCAGAAGCAGAATCTGAGAAACATCAACAAAGTTCAAGTTTAATTCAGAGCCTACCAACCAACAGTGTTTGGGCAAGTTAAATTTTCTTCTCAATGTCTGGGCTCCCTAAACTACAAAGTTTTTCTTCTTTTTTATTTGGTAGTTTTAAGCACATCCATAATAATAATGATAATTTTGGTGCTTTTTAAGTGCTTACTATGTGCCAGGCACTGTACTAAGTGCCAGGGTACATAAAAGCCAATCAGGTTGGACACAGTCCACATGGAGACTCACAGTATTAATCCCTATTTTACAAATATGGTAACTGAGGCACAGAGGAGTGAAATGACTTGCCCAAGCTCACATAATAGGCAAGTGTCAGAGCCTGCATTAAAACCCATTCATTCAATCATATTTATTGAGCGCTTACTGTGTGCAAAGCACTGTACTAAGCACTTGGGAAGTACAAGTTGGCAACATATAGAGATGGTCCCTACTCAACAGTGGGCTCACAGTCTAGAAGACTGGCTCCTAGGCCTATGCTCTGTATCCACTAGGCCACTAGCTACTTCTCTATTTTACAAAGTTGTAAAATTTACACCAGGCTCAGGAGGGAAGAGGTCGGGCTGGAGCCCATTTACTCTCCATTACCCTGTATGAACTGTCTGTACAAATTGGTCGTTCTGAATTTGTTGTTTCCAAACTGAAGCTTCAGTTGCTTTCTTGAGACTTGTAATAGATAGCTACTCTTTCACACTTTTTATAGAAAAACTAGAAATAGTCTTTCTAGCAGGAGGCTTTTTTGGGGACTCGGCGCTTTACACCTCTATATTTTCAGAGTTTATTAGGATTATTTTTTTATATGTTTTTTTATCTGAAATTTCCTGATGCCACACTGTGATGCTGCCAGTTTGGAGGCTCCAGCTGTTGTGAGTCACAAGGGTAGGCTGTCAATGGCAACTGGATCACAGAGGCAGGATATTTTATTTGTAAATCTGAGGTTAACCCTTTGAGGCCATATTCGGAAGCCCAACTCTTTAGCATTCTTCCCCAGAGGTGTGTTTTATCATAGAATCCCACATCTATCTCCATGATATTTGTCATGCTGGAGACTTCTTTTGAAAAAAAGCTAAGTCTGATGAATCATCTTAAGTATCTTGCATTTCCCTTATTTAAACTCAGGGGAGTTAAGCTCTTTTATCCACTTCTATAGCCCTACAATATAGCGCTATATGGGGATGGAAAGCCAGACCCATATCTATAGAATCTATTCACAGAAGAAATTAGTTATGGCCCCCCTACGGTGCTTGAGACCACAGCAGCTATCTATGCTAGCCCTGCTGTGCTATTCAGCATTGCGTTTTTCTAGGATGTACAGCTTTTGGGTTTTGTTTCCTTTTTAAGAAAAAGAGATCCTCTGAGATCCCCAGTGGAGAGGTACCAGTCAGGACTAAGAACTAACACTAAACCTGATTTTGGTGGAATAGAAACCTTTTTGGCAGCTGGATTAGGAGTCTTCAAAGACAGGAAGTTAGTACGACTTCTCAAATCACGAATCTGAATCTGCGTTTACCTCTCCCCACGCCAAGCTAGAGAAGTTCCTTCTTTGTTTACCACATCCTAAAAAGATCAGAGGGTCATTCCTCTTAAATGTAGAGGAGGGTAAAATCGAGCGGGCGGTAATTTATTGTGGAGAGGCAGCCGAGTCTAGTAGAATGAATACTTGACTGGGAGTCAGGTGACCTGGCTTCTGACATCAACTCTGAGCTGATTTGCTGTCGTCTCTTGAGCTGGTCAATCAATCAGTCGATCAATGGAATTTACCGAGTGCTTACTGTGTGCACAGCACTGCACTAAACGTTTGGAAGAGCACAAAGCAACAGCCTTGGTAGACACATTTCCTGCCCATAACGAGCCTAGGCCTTCTCACTAAATTGGGATTAATAACACTTCACAGGGATTTTGAGAGGGGAAAATGAGCTAAGCACTTTGAACTCTCTCTCTTTCCTTTAGCCTGGAGGATGCCAAGATCAACAACAAAAGACTTCCATGCAAGGAATCACCAGTCCACGGCAAAACTGGTGAATTCAAGGAGGAAGGGAAACACAATATTCCTGTTCCCATTTTAGGAGGGGGAGAACTGATTACTTTTTCCCTTCTACACTCCCAGTGCCCTTGGTCTCTTAGCCCAAGGACTCACATCAGCATTTAGTAGGGGCTGTTTTCTGTCTTCGTTAGTCTGGGAAACTGAGCTGGCTCAGTCCAACAGAAGTCTACCTCTTTTGTTCTGGGAAAGCCGATGGTTACTCAGTATTTGAGAGGGGATATGTCACTGCCAAGTGGCCAATGTAAAGGTCACCTGAGAGAAATGTACCCCAGCAATCTCTGAGAGCCTGGAGAGTGCAGCTTTGCTCTCAAGCATAATTTCCCAGTGCCCGGTGACTTCAAAAAGCAGTCGTCTAAGATCAAGAATTCCAGACTGTTGTATTTTGGGGGACTAGCTAACTTGTGCCCGAGTCTCACCTCTAGATGCACACCATCATCTAGAAAGTTCCCGAAAGAAGATCTTGGCAGCTGCTGTAGGGTACTGACGGGATGAAAGTGGCTCAAATATTTCTGAATGATTTTTCCACTTATAGTCAAGAGGTCATATTGCAAGTTCAGGACTAATTACAGTTATTTACCAAGAATAAAGAGTTCATGTGAAAGGAAAGGAAATTCGGTTCCAAAAAAGCCAAAAAAAAAAAAATGTGCTCTGGTTTCAGCAGCTCAGACCAGTTCGAGTCATTCCAAGGAAGCTGAGAAAGGAGGTTTCTGTAGCACATGAAGATGGCTAAATAACTCACAGGTGTCAAAGGCACACAAGAATTATACTTGTGTGACCTATGAGAGGATAAATCTTTCTTTTTAGCTTATGGCTGTGAGACACACCTTTAAAGGCAATAATAATTTAGCTTTTTTTTCCCCTAATAGTCTTCCACAATTTTGCCAGATTTATTAAAACAAGATTTTCTGGGGGTTTAATTTTTTTTTCTTTTTACTGGTAGATTGTGCTCTTTAGTATCATTTTACATAATTTAATACAATTTGTTCCATCCATTGATTTTCATGGGGATACAAGCTGTTCGTTTGTGAGAAAGCTGGCATTGGAGTAAGTGCTGGCAAAGAGTCACCTCCAGGAGTTTATTCAGATTTCAAAGTTGAATTAGGGCTTCGGCCATTTTGAAGCAGATTAATTTTTGTTTTTCACTCCAGATAGCCTTTCTGGCTTTCCTGAAGCCACTTTGGAAACGGGAGGCCAGGCCGTCTGGTTTTGTTGGGGAAGGCAGGGCCCACACCTGTGGTGTGAAGGAAATCCTCCTTCAATGTGCCGTACTGATGGAGGGAACACAGGTGTTTCTTAATTATTTGTGCAGGAGGAAAAGTAATGCTGTGCGGACGTACTGTAATGATTAGGACATGTCAGACCACAGTAAGTAAGAGTCTTGCTTTTTCTCTGGCTAACATTTGCCTCCCTAGGTCTGCTTTGTTATTTAAATGTGCCACGCACTCCGTTTCATATTTCTTCTTAAAGAAAACTGGATCTGTAAATGTATTAAGAATCTGCCAAATGATTCAAATTTGGGAAGATAAAAAAAATGGCTCTGCCAGATTGCCAGTAATATGTCAAGCACAAAATTCCTTTGGCCAGAATATGGTGAGAAACTGTGAATATCCCTTTTCCTGTTGTTGGGGCTCATTGCTTGCACACTATGAGGCCTCCCTCATCTCCACACAGCTGCCATCTGACTTTCTCCGAGCAACAACTCCCCTTCAACTCCCTATACCTCTTCCCTCCACCCCATACACACAACCCCAGACAGGGGTATAATCCTTCCGAGATTCAGGATCGATGCCCTAGGCAACTGGAAATTATTATTTTTTTATGATATTTAAGTGCTTACTCTGTGCCAGACACTGTACTAAACACTGGGGTAGACACAAACTAATCACGTTAAACACAGTCTATGTCCCACATAGGGCTCACAACCTTAATACCCATTTTACAGATGAGGAAAGTGAGGTACAGAGAAGTTAAGTGACTTGTGGTCACACTGCAGACAAGTGGCAGAGTCAGGGCTAGAACCCAGGTCCATGCCCTGTCCATTAGGTCACGTTGCTTCTCTGTGCTGCTTCTCAAATGACACAGAGGCAGTAATTCTGTCCTTTCTACCCTCCTGCCTGTTAACTGCTTCTCTGTGGAGGGGAGGTAGGGGGCTGGGACTCCCCTCCTTCTCCTCCACAAGCCACTCTGTGCCCTTTCCCTTGGTGAGGCTGTTCTCTCCTCTATTAGTTGCTAGAGGGAAATACAGATGCAGAAAATTATATCAAAGGTTTTGCCATCTAAAGAAATGATAAACATTCTCATTGCAGCTAGTAGCGAAGAAAGTGGTGCAATCTACCGATAATCACATTTATTCATTCAATCATATTTATTGAGTGACTGTGTGCAGAGCACTGTACTAAGCGCTTGGAAAGTATATTTCATTCATTCATTCAATCGTATTGAGTGCTTACTGTGTACAGAGCACTGTACTAAGCACTTAGAACAGTGCTTTGCACCTAGTAAGCGCTTAACAAATGCCATTATTATTATTACTAAGCGCTTGGGAAGTACAAGTTAGCAACATATAGAGACAGCCCCTACCCAACAACAGGCTCACAGTCTAGAAGGGGGAGACAGACAACAAAACAAAACATGTAGACAGGTGTCAAAGTCATTAGAACAAATAAAATTAAAGCTATATGCGCATCATTAACAAAATAAGTAGAACAGTAAATATGTACAAGTAAAATAGAGTAATAAATCCGTACAAATATATACGCAAATGCTGTGAATATGCAATTCATTTATTCATTCATATTTATTGAGCATTTATTGAGTGCTTACTGTGTGCAGAGCACTGTACTACGCACTTGGGAGAGTGCACTATAACAGAGTTGTCATACATCAGCCCTGCCCACAAGGAGCTTAAAGTCTAGAGGGATGCAACTTGCATATTCAGGATATTATATGAAGCCCCTACCTGGTGCTCAATTCATTGAAGTAAATAAAAACAAAATTTAAATATAGGGGTGTGTGTGTGTATGTCTTTTTTTAATGGTATTTGTTAAGCACTTACTATGTGCCAGAAAATGTACTGGGATAGATACAAGATTGGACACAGTCCATGTCCCACATTGGGCTCTCAATTTTAATCTCCATTTTACAGATAAAGTAACTGAGGCTCAGAGAAGTGAAATGACTTCCCTCAGGTCACACAGCAGGCATGTGATGGCACCAAGATTAGGACGTGGGTCCCTTGACTCCCAGTCCTGTGCTCTTTCCACTAGGCCACGCTGCTTGCGTGTGTATGCTTTGAGCATAGTAAGCGCTTAATAAATGCTATCATTATTACC
The DNA here is from genome assembly GCF_015852505.1 of Tachyglossus aculeatus. NCBI lineage: Eukaryota > Metazoa > Chordata > Mammalia > Monotremata > Tachyglossidae > Tachyglossus > Tachyglossus aculeatus. The sequence goes on along the minus strand of NC_052076.1, from coordinate 62,650,820 downwards.
ATTATCTCAAAAACTCTCATTTAAATAACAAATTTCACCCTCCAGGATCTCCAGTCAATCCACACATCCAGGCAGGGAATGGGCCTTTCAATTCTGTTATATCGTAATCTCCCAAGTGCTTAGTATAGTGCTCTGCACACAGTAAGCATTCAGTAAATACCATTGATGATGATGATACTTAGCCTGGAGATACAGGAGAATGCTTCTAGCAGAATTCATCAGGTGTAAGCAACTAACCATTAATGGGGTATTCATTTATTCATTCATTCAATCGTATTTATTGAGCACTTACTGTGTGCAGAGCACTGTACTAAGCGCTTGGGAAGTACAAATGGGCAACATTTAGAGACGGTCCCTACCCAACAATGGGCTCACCGTCTAGAAGGGGGAGGCAGAAGAAAAGACCAAACAAGTAGACGTGTCAATACCAACAGAATAAAGAGAATTATAGCTATATGTGCATCATTAATAAAATAGAGTAATTAATATGTACAAATGTACAAAAGTGCTGTGGTGAGGGGAAGGGGGAAGGGCAGAGGCGGGGGGCGATGGGGAGGTGAAGGAGGAGAGGAAAAAGGGGGGCTCAATCTGGGAAGGTCTCCTGGAGGAGGTGAGCTCTCAGTAGGGCTTTGAAGGAAGGAAGAGAGCTAGTTTGGCAAATGTGTGGAGGGAGGGCATTCCAGGACAGAGGTAGGACGTGGGCCAGGGGTTGGCAGCAGGACAGGCAAGAACGAGGTACAGTGAGAGGGCATGTGGATGGAGGCAAACACAACGTATAGTATTTCCTTGAAATATTAGGAAAAAATGCCCTAGTAATGTAATGTGAATGTAATGATGGGAGTTGGAACTTGGCCAGGAAAACGGCTAATCCCAGGACTTGTGGGAAGAGTGACTGGGGATCTCCTTGATGACAAGCCGTCAAAATCTGGATCTTCCCAGGCTCATTCAACAGCTGATCCTATTTGCTCCATTCAGATACCTTCCCACAGCCCAGCGTGGGGCTTATTTTAGTATGCATTATGCAAGTAAAGGGGCCACTGCATTTATCCCTGACAAAACTTCCTTCATGGTGCTCGCTTCCATGTTTGCAGTTATGATTATTTATTGAGCACCTACTCTGTGCAAAGTACTGAACTAAACCCTTGGGGGAGTACAGTAAAATTAGGAGGCATGACCCCTGTCCTCAAGGGGTTTTCACCTTACTCCATGTTGAAGGGATGAGAGAGAAATAACTATAATTCTTTTGTTGATAAGGCAACATTTCTACAGCACATTTTCATGGTGGAGAAGCCAGGATATTTCAAGTTTCAGGAAAAGCCTAATGATTAGAGTTTCAGCATGGATTTTTCTTGACCTTTCCTTTGATCTCCAGAGAAAGATTTAGCAGCACGGCCTATTGGAAAGAGCAGGAGTCTGGAAGTCAGCTTTCCTGGTTTCTAAGCCTGACTGCCACTTGCCTGCTGTGTGACCTTAGGCAAGTCATTTGATTTCTAGGTACCTCAGTTTCCTCATCTATAAAATGGAAGTTAAACATTTGTTCTCCCTCCCCATTAGAATATGAGCCCCATGTGGGAAAGGGATTATCAGCTTTTTTATGTGCCAAGCACTATGCTAAGCTCTGATCTACGTACAAGATAATTCAGTTAGACACAGTCCCTGTCTCAAATGAGGTTCACAATCTATGTCAGAGGGAGGAGGATTTAATCCCCATTTTGCAAATGAGGTAACTGAGGCACAGTGAAGTTAAGTGACTTTCCCAAGGTCACACAGCCGTCAAGTGGAGGAGACAGGATTAGAACCCAGGTCCTCTGACTTCCAGTCCCATGCCCTTTCCACTACACCGCACTGCTTCATATATTATTAAGCTTATCATCTTGTATTTACTCCAGTGCTTAGTACAGTGCTTGGCATATAGTAATAATAATAATAATAATAATAATGGCATTTATTAAGTGCTTACTATGTGCAAAGCACTGTTCTAGGCGCTGGGGAGGTTACAAGGTGATCAGCATTTATCAAACACCTCTATCATTATTAAACTGGACAGCAAGAGCATTCAGGAATCTGATTCTGTCTCTCTAAGCCATGAGAGGGAGACTCAATAAGTCTAGTTAGCTGGAGCTGATAGGAGACTCTAAGCTCACTGAGGGCAGGAAACTTGTGTACCAACTCTGTTATATTGTAGTCATGCATTCATTCAATCACATTTATTGAGCACTTACTGTGTGCAGAGCACTGTACTAAGTGCTTAGGAGAGTACAGTTCAACAATGAACAGAAACATTCCCTGCCCACAACAAACTTCAAATTCCCTTCAAAGCCCTACTGAGAGCTCACCTCCGCCAGGAGGCCTTCCCAGACTGAGCCCCCTCCTTCCTTTCCCCCTCCTCCCCCTCCCCATCCCCCCCACCTTACCTCCTTCCCCTCCCCACAGCACCTGTATATATGTATATATGTTTGTACATATTTATTACTCTATTTTACTTGTACATATTTATTCTATTTATTTTATTTTGTTAATATGTTTTGTTTTGTTGTCTGTCTCCCCCTTCTAGACTGTGAGCCCGCTGTTGGGTTGGGACTGTCTCTATATGTTGCCAACTTGTACTTCCCAAGCGCTTAGTACAGTGCTCTTCACACAGTAAGCGCTCAATAAATATGATTGAATGAATGAATGAACTTACAGTCTTGTCCTCGCCCAAGTGCTTAGTACAGTAGGGAGAGGAAGAAAATTGGGTTAGGTTGCTAATCAATCAGTAGCATTTGGGTGCTTACTGTGTGCAGAGCAGTGCACTAAGTGCCTGGCACATAGTGCTTAACAAATACCATAATAATAATAATATTAAGTGCTTGGGAGAGTACAATATTAAAGCTGGTAGATGCCTTCCCTGCCCACCACAAGCTTAGAAGACAGGAATAAAATTCCAATTGCCAGAAAAATTAGAAAAAAAGGCCATAAAAACCCAGAATGAAATTCAATCCTAGATCTATTGCCTTTATTTTTTTAAAAGTTTCCAATCTTCTCTGCAGTTTGTTACTGATTGTATCTACAAGGCATTTATTAAGCATGCGCTGTGTGGAGAGCGCTGTATTAAGTGTTTGGGAGAATACACGCTGCACACAGTAAGTGTTTAATAAATATAAGTGATTGATTGATTAATTGACTGCAGGTCTCAGCTTCTAATGGTTCAGAGCCTGACAGTTTATGATGCAGTGGGATCAATGCAAACGTTCATCGTTCTAGGATAAAGGAGGAGGAGAGGGTGTCAGTTTGGATACTCCTACTATAAATGAATTTTTGTTGTTGTTCCATGCCAGAGTCTCTGCATGCTAGCCAATAAGGCCACCTTAACCTCACCCCATCTCTATCCCCCACCCTTTCCCATCACACCTATCCCACCCTTTTTGCTCTATTTAAAAATGCTTCCACATTCCCCCCCTCCACTGCAATGTAAACCACTTCTTCCCCAGTACTGCCCCCCAAATCTTTCTACTCCACCACTTTCCCTCCCCTAGATCTTCTTTTCTTCCATCTTCTGCTTGTGGATGCTTAGAAATGTTATTTCCACTTGTCTGGCCTCTCCACTGACTAGCAGCTCATTTTTCCTTAACCATCAAAGTCACAGGACCTCACTAGCCTGGGGTGAGATAGGGAAGTCCAGTAGCGGTTCATTCATTCCTTCAATCATTTTTATTAAGCGCTTACCATGTGCAGAGCACTGTACTAAGTGCTTGGGAAAATACAATGCAACAATGAACAGTGACAATCCCTGCCCACAACAAGCTCACAGTTGAGAGTTCACTACCAAACGTCTTCCCTGACCTCATCTAGCCCTGCCTCAGCCTGAACCTCACCGCTTTAGGGGGGCCAGAAATGGGGCCTGCTACTATTCATTCATTCATTCAATCACATTTATTGAGCACTTACTGCATGCAGAGCACTGTACTAAGCGCTTGGGAAGTACAAGTAGGCAGCATCTAGAGACGGTCCCTACCCAACAACGGGCTCACAGTTTAGAAGGGGGAGACAGACGACAAAACAAAACACGTAGACAGGTGTTAAAATTGTCAGAACTAGTGGAAGAAGCGGTTAGGGAAAAAGCAGGTGAGGATGAATAAACCTGGTTGCCATCTGTGGACACTAATGTGTAGAAATCAAAGTTTCTCTTGTTGGAGTTGTTCTCCAGAATCACATAATTTCCCTTAGAGTTTGAGAAATATTCATTCATTCATTCATTCAATCTTATTTATTGAGTGCTTACTGTGTGCAGATCACTGTACTAAGCGCTTGGGAAGTACAAGTCGGGAACATATAGAGACGGTCCCTACCCAATAATGGGTTCACCGTCTAGAAGAAAGGCTCACAGTCTAGAAGCCAAGTCCAAGCAAGTGTCCTGGGAAGTGCTGCTGCAAACAAACTCATTTGTGCTTCAGTTTGTATTTCTAGGACTACAAGCCCCAGAAGCACTTGGGAGTATCAGGCCCAATCCAACAATCAGTGGTATTTATAGAGTGCTTACTATATATAGAGGACTGTGCTAAGCTCTAGGGAGAATACAACAGAATTAGCAGATGTTCCCCGCCTGCAATGAGCTTGTAGTCTAGAGGGGGAGACAGACATTAATACGAGTAAATAAGTAATTTATAATATATAATTTGAAGATATGTACATAAGTGCTATGGATTTGAGGGTGGAGCACATATCAAACACCCATAAGTCACATAACCAAGTGCATAGGCAATGCAATTAATAGTAGTAATGATAATAGCATTAGTACTAGCCCATCTTTGATTGTTCTGGTTGTTTGGAGCAGTTGCAAGTGACTACTTTAATGTTTGTCTCCCCAGTTAGAGTGTGAGATCCTAGTGGGCAGGAATGCACCACTTTTTAATTTTACGCTTCCCCATTAGATAGTAGAATGCCCTGGACTAAGTGAGTACTCAATAATATTATTACTACTAGTGCTATTACTAGCACTGTATCCAAAGGTCAGGTGAAGTAGCCTAAATCTCCCAGGAGTTTCAGGACATCCTCCCTTTCCCGTTTCTGTAACTCTTCTTTCAAATGAGAAACAGCATGGTGTAGTGGATAGAGCACCGGCTTGGGAGTGAGAAGGTCATGGGTTCTAATCCAGGCTCCGCCACTTGTCTACTGTGTGACTTTGGGCAAGTCACTTCACTTCTCTGGGCCTCAGTACCCTCATCTTTAAAATGGGCATTGAGACTGTGAGCCCCACATGGGATAGGGACTGTGTCCAACTTGATTTCCTTTTATCCAGCCCAGCGCTTAGTTCGGTGCCTGGCACATAGTAAGCACTTAACAAATACCACCATTATTATTACCTATCCCTTTCTACACCCCCAAACCAGAGGACACATTGAAATCTAGAAGTCGGGGCACTATGCTGTGTTGTGTCCTCAGAGGGTGAAAGTTCCAAGAGGAGTGGAGAAGGCAGGATGGTGAATTGGCACTGAGGTGGTATAGACTTTGAGCTGAAAATTTCCTTACAAACCCCACTACATCCCCTTGGCATGAGCCTTGGTTTGGACTCAGAGCCGTCTCTGCCATCCTGGCACACTAGATGATTGGCCAAGGTGCTAATTGATGGGTGGGAGCCTCTTTTCTCTTTCCAACTTCTACATCTTGCTTCAGTGGGTCACTGTCATCCCTGTCCCTTCTTTCTGGCCAGAGCATCGACCATGATGAAACTGCCTCCCTTTGGACTTTCAAAATCATGGTCTCTTTAAGGAACAAACTCCAAGGTCAAAAGTGCCCTGGTAGAGATTGAGTTAAAGTGAGTTTCATAGATAAAGCTCCTGTTTTTCAGAGATTCCAATGACAAAGGGCTTCCTCCAGACCACCTCCTTGCTCTAGTGGCAAATTCAGCTCTGTTTACCTTGTGTCTTTTCAGTAAAACCTTTAAAGTTATGGTCTCCAAGACTTAAGAATGGAGTTGAATCATCAAATTCTCCATTAGATTTTAAGCTCCTGAAGGGCAGGGGTGGCATCTTTTTCACTGGTTGTACTCCCCAGAGTCCCTGCTGCAGTGAATGAATGAGTACTGCTGCTTTATTTTGTGAGGGTAGTATCATCTGGATGGAACCCAGCTAGTTGCTAGAGGCGATGAATGGATCAACATCATTCGCCAATGAATTCCATGCAAAGAATATCGATTGACAGTTTCTGGATCGAATATCACATGTGTCTTTTACTGTTTCCATAACATCATCCAACAAACCCTATCTTGGCTTGAGGGATCAGAAGACAACTTTCTGCTCAGTCTTGTTCTGCCTTCTTGATTACGTTCCTCCTCGTAAGTCAAAAAATAAAAAAAAAAAGGAACCCTTTCCAAAACAAATGCTCAAACTTTCAAATGAGTGCTCACAAAATACAGAGCTCTGGTCTGCCTGGGTCTTCATTCAGCCTGCCACGCATTCTTTCCTCTTTCTCTAGATTTGGTGATTTTTGTAACCCCACTGAAGCAGCCATGAGCCATGCACTCTCTCTCTCTTTTTTTTTTTTCCCTGGCCATCTGCTTGAAGCATCTGGTAATCAGGTGCAAGCCCCCACACCCAGAGCATTCATGCTTAAATTTGCAGTTACCTTGCCACCCAAATTGGCTTTTGTTCTATAGCCAAACGCTACTTCTTTGTGTACTGGATATCGGATTTGGGACTGAAATTCGACTGCTGATGCACTGAAATCAGGATGGCCTGGGTGAGATTGGCATCCTGAGATCAGTCTCATTCATCCCACCCCACCCGCTTAGGTTCTCCTGCCAGTCTCTGCTGCACTGTTTTCCTGCATGACTCACTCAAGCACAGTTTGTGTCTTCAAATTTTTGTCTTCTGCTGATAGAGTACTGCCATTTGCAGATCTCATGTTAAAGTGGAAGAGGTCAAGTCCCAAAGACAGTGCCCTCCACAGAGAAATAAATATAACACCCCTCTAGACTCTGGCTCAGATTTTTGGAGAAGGATGGGTGATGACGCTTTTCATCTCATTGCTGTCTATGAATGAAATGTTGCTGTCAGTAGACCTTAAGTCGCATGACTCTCCCTGCATGGGGAGAAAGGTTTCATCATCATCATCATCATCATCAATCGTATTTATTGAGCGCTTACTATGTGCAGAGCACTGTACTAAGCGCTTGGGAAGTACAAATTGGCAACATAGATACGTTTCAGATATGCTCTCTTGACTGGCATAATCAGAGAGAAACTGGATGCTTTTTCTCCTACCTTCAGATGTTCGGCAGAGAACGCAAACACCCTGAGACGTGAGCATTTCTCCCGAACCCCAGCTCACCCATAACTGAAAGATCCCTCAAAGAACAAGGCAGTTTTCTCTAACACCCCACTGGATTTCTTTTCCTGAGAGAATGTCGTCCCTTAACGAATAAGGATGTATCCCAAACGGTAAATTTCAAACCACCTATTTCTATGCTATCACAAAAACAAAAAGGAAATCACTGATATCATTTGGAAATACACAACCCAAAGGCCAATGCCACAAGTCTTTTAAGAAACCAAGGAAATCCCTACAACTTTAAGGACTCCAACTAGTGAATTTCTTAGACAGTTCTAATGAGCCACCTTCCCCAATCTCAGAACACTCTGTCAATTACAGTACAGAAGTTACTCAAGGAGATACAGTTTTCATGAGTGTCAGCTATCTACCCAAACCAAGCAACTAGACATGAGCCTTATTTTTAAGGAGGTCTAGAAAACCTAAAGAATAAGCTTGAGAAAGCTCAACAATGGATTCACTTTGTGGAATGAAGTATATTCCTCTCATCTCTCTTTCAAAAATATCCATAGACATCTCTTTAGAATAGTATTATATGAAGAAATAAAACTTGAAATGCAGGCAGATTTGGTTAAAAAAAGGTGGCTATTCTTCCCAATAAGCTTGGCTGATGCTAACCGTCAAAATCAGTTTGATATTGCTGAAGTCACTGGCTGCGCAAATTAATGAGAAAATTTGTTCATGGAAGGTAGAAAGGAAAAATAGCAAAGAAGAAAAGCCCAAACTGATCCTATCAGTCAGCCTCAATTCAAAGGTATTTTCTTTAGGTAGTAGACAAGATTGTATTCATGATGGATGGAGGGAAGGAAGAAGGGTATAAACACAATGAAAAATGGTAACTATTACAGTGATTACAAGATGCAAATAGGCATTGTGTTGCCCTTGATATACCTGTCTATAAATTTTCCTGCCAGTCATTTTATTCCTGATATCTTTCTTTAAACTTTTCTAATGTCAGGCTTAAAAGGAGAAACATAGGATGGAAAAATTGATTTAAAAAAAACTTCATGAAAGATCAGCATAATAATATGATTGTTTCAAGGGAAAATATCAATTACGTCGAGTTGTGGTTCCCAAGCATTGGTATGAATGGAAAAGATCATTGAGAGATTGAGAAGAAAGCAATATTTGTTTCAAACACAAGTATGCTTCAGACCCTTTAGAACTACAATCCATTAATATCAGATTCTTAAACAATATAGCAGAGTGGCCTTTGATTTTAAACACTCAATTTTTGACATATTGCTGGCAAATGAGTTCCACATTTGGTGCTATTGTAACACTCAGGCAAACCCATTCCAGTCCGTTACCCACTAATTGGGATTTGAGGTTGTCACCTCCCCTTCCACACTTGGCTAAGGTGGGAAATCTCTCTATCCCCACTCCAGAATTCCTAATAGAGTAGAGGTCCCCTTCTCTACAATGGTAAATTGGTTGAGCGTTTAGAAGAGGTCTTATTGACTTAAGTCACTGAGCTGGCTTCTTCTGATTGTTTTGCCGTAAGTTAGCAGGATAAGTTTGACAGCAATTTAATTTTCATTGACAAATGCTGTCACAATATTGAGGAAAAAGTGATATATTGTATCAACAGTAGTGGTCGATGCTCAACCAGTCATATGGACTGGACAGGCTTACCATATGCTTACTACAAACTTGCTTTGGAAAGCTCTCGCTCAGCCCTTGACAGGCTTAAGATACTAGTCAGTAAGCTAATGAGCATGAGTGACACATATGAAGTTTCACATTTTATCATTTTCTAGGGCCAAAGACAAGTAAGCCTGCCTAGCTACGTCTAGTCAGTAACCTGGACACTCAACCGAGACTGAACCCCGAAAGAGAAAATTGCTCTCAGCCAAACAGTGAAAATACGCAAAGGCATGAGCAAAAAAACAAACAAACGAAAAAAACCCCAAACCCTAGTGCTTTTTGGAAATTTGTCCAGGCTCATGAAAATGCAAGGAATGCCAAAATAAATACCTTGCTGACAATTGGAATATTAAAATGCCCCGAGATGATAAGACTGCATTCATTTCCTTTTGGTTTATATTCAACCAGATTGTGGGTCTCTATATTTAGCTTCAATAGATGCTGAATTATTTGTTATATGTTTGGCCAAATTCTGTGCCAGGTTGGAAACTCAGTTAGGTAATTCAACAAGAAGTCTGACCTGATTCTGCCTTAATTTGCAATGTTTTGTTAACATTAAGCTCATTTTAATTTGGTTACGTTACATGAAGAAAGCTACTGAAGAGTAAGGTTAAACGATAAAGGAAAGAGATACATAATATGCTCCATCACACATACTGTATTGACTTTATCATCTGATTCGCCAAATACGCTGGGTCCTTAGCATTCTGTGAAGGATTCCCTCCCCAAACAAATTTAAGTAAAGAAACCAGCATATGGTGTATGCTGATTATGTCTCAGTTCTGGCAGGTATGATCTACTATGATGAACAGGTATCTGGAAAATATGCTTGATCCCTATTGTAATCATCAGATCTCTACACTGAATTATCTTTCTTTATAATAGAGAGGGAGAATGTGGTTCAAGACCTGCAGCACTGAGCATTGTTTGGATTGTGCTCCAAGATGGCTCCATGCCTGAACCATATATGTTACTCCTTCAGATGATGTGTAGTCCACATTTCCTTCATATTCTTCTCTCCCCTGGCACCGGTTGGCCTAAAGAGAAGAAGGTCTAGGTGGAATTGAATGCGAAAAGCATTTTGGTGGTATTTGTAGTTCGTAAGGTCTATTGAGTGTATTCATGATCTGTAATGAGACTGTTCACATGGAAAATAAAAAGGCAGATTGGCCTAGCAGCTGCCCTGCTTGTAGATGGCATTAGCATGTAGACGTGTAAAGAAGAGCCTCATGATTGCCATGAATTACCATTTCATTACAAAAGCAGCAGACACTTGCGGGGATCTATCCTCTCTTATTTGGGACTCCTACCTTCGAGTCCGACCCAGGGAGGTAGCTGGGGCCTAATGGAATGAGCCCCAAACAACTAGGATTCTGGACACCTGGGTTCCAGTCCCAGCTCCACCACATGCCTGCTGTGAGGCCTTGTGAGAATCATTTAACTTCTCTGGGCATCGGTTTCCTCACGTGGAAAATGGGGACGCATACAGGGCCCTTGTTTCCTCTTGATTACTCTGAGCTCTGAATTCTACAGGTGTTCTGACCAATTGGATCATCCTGTTTCTACCCGTGAGTCTAGCACAGTGCTTGGCACATGGTATGCACTTAATACATATGAATTACGAAGCTGATGATGATATAGTATGTACTTAATGCATACCAATTATAATGATGATGATGATAAAGTGGACAGCCCAGGGCAGGAATCCTGAAAAATAACTGGCTAATGAGGCTGCAGCTTTCTCTTTTCCAGACTAAATTATGCTATCTTCTTTCCTCATCGGTCACTCAAGAATCATCTCGGGGTTGCTTAGGAGATCTCTCATTAATTCAACTGGACTTTGACTCCCAGAATCCCATGACTCCATGAGACATTTTAACGGAAGTGTTTGGACTGTTTGAAGTGTATCTTTCAAAATATATCCTTGTTGAACCTTGAGCCTTTTTCCGGTGGGAAGGAGGCAAATGAGTACTGTTCTAACCTGACCATCTTACAACTTAGGATCTTGGGGGTTTTAGACAGTAGGTTGAGGGGGAATCCAGCAAAAAAAAAATTGCTTTCTTTTATCTGGTCCTGGGTCAATTGCTTTCCTAAGGAAGATTTTCTCCTACTAATCTGTAAGCTCCTTGAAGAAAGGGATCATCTCTAACAAATGCAAAAAACAACTTGGCTAGTGGAAAGAGCACAGGCATGGGAGTCAGAGGACCACTGTATATTGCCAATTTGTACTTCCCAAGCACTTAGTACAGTGCTCTGCACATAGTAAGTGCTCAATAAATACGATTGATGATGATGTTGTGTGACCTCGGACAGTTAATTTCTCTGTTCCTCGCTACGTAAAATGGGGATTAAATCCTACTTAGACTGTGAGCCCCATGTGGGACAGGGACTGTGTCCAACCTGATTATCTTGTATCCATCCCAGCCATTAGAACAGTGCTTGACACATGGAAGCACTTGATAAGTAAGATAATTAGTATTACTTGTATTGCACTGTATTCTCCCAAGTGTTTAGTTTAGTGCTCTGCACATAGTAAGTGCTCAATAAATAGCACTGCTGATTCTGGTATATACCGGACTCCCTCCTCTCTCATGCTGTTTTCCCTGTGCCAAGACAACTAGATATGGTGACAACTCTAAAAAAAGTTGGACAAAATTGATTTTTCTCAGCTTGAATGCCAGCATTGTAAAATAATAATAATAATTGTGGTATTTGTTAAGACCTTACTATGTGCCAGGCACTGTACTAAGAACTGGGGTAGATACAGGACAATCAGGTTGGACACACTCCTTGTCTCACATAGGTCTCACAGTCTTAAAGTTATTTTTGTCTTGGGCAGATGACTTTCTTTTTATCTTTGTGTTTCCTGTCCCTGTCCCTGCCCCTCCTAAATCCAAACCCACCGTTGTTGAACCGTGAGCACTTTTTGGCATTCCTTTCTGTTTTTCCACTGCCTGTCCTTTAATCTTGCTGTTGAGGCAGCCCATCTGTCGCCTTAGAAATAGTGATAGTATTAATAAATGCCTACTTTGTGAAAAATGTTGTATAAACTCTTGGAAAAAATATGTCTGAGAATTAGACAGGGTCCCTGGCCCCCAAGGGGTTCATAATCTAAGAATAATAGTGGGGAGAGAAGACTGACTAGAGACTCCCGAGGAAAGCACTTTGATGATCTCCCCATCTTCATCACACTTAAGCACCTGTCCTTATACTCTACTATTTCCCCTATTCACTTTAATGTCAGTCTCCCCCTGTAATAATAATAGTAATAATAATGGCATTTGTTAAGCACTTACTATGTGCAAAGCACTGTTCTAAGTGCTGGGGAGGATACAAGGTGATTAGATTGTCCCATGTGGGGCTCACAGTCTTAATCCCCATTTTACAGATGAGGTAACTGAGGCACAGAGAAGTTAAGTGACTTGCCCAAGGTCACACAGCTGACAGTTGGCAAAGACAGGATTTGAACTCATGACCTCTGACTCCCAAGCCCTTGCTCTTTCCATTGAGCCAAGCTGTTTCTCTAGATTGTTATCTCTGTGGGTAGGGATCATGTCTACCAATTCTATTGTATTCTTCCAAGTACTCCAAGTGCTCAATCACTCTGATTTTATTTTATGGATTTTATTAAGCATTTACTGTGTGCAGAAGCCTGTACTAAGTGCTTGGGAAAGTATAGTGAACCTGAGTTGGCAATAATAATAATTATAATTATAGTATTTTTTAAGCGCTTACTATGTGCCAGCCACTGTACTAAGCGCTGGGGTGGATACAAGCAACTTGGGTTGGACAAAGTCCCTATCCCATGTTGGGCTCACAGTCTCAATCCCCACTTTACAGATGAGGTAACTTTGGCACAGAGAAATGAAGTGACTTCATTCATTCTTTCAATCATATTTATTGAGCACTGACTGTGTGCAGAGCACTGGACTAATCTCTTGAAGAGTACAATTTGGTAACAGGTAGAGACGGTCCCTACCCAACAACAGGCTCACAGTCTAGAAGGGGAAGACAGACAACAAAACAAGTAGGTATTGTGACCCCCACCTGCCGGCTCCTCCTATGGTTGGGGTCCCGGGGTTGTGGGGTGGGGAAGGGGCTGTCCTTCTGGCTTCCCCTGCAAATTTTCTGGGGATTCCCCCCTACCCCAATCTCCCTCTGCCCACCCCTTGGGAAACAGCATTGAGGAGGGGTTCGGCTGGACCCCAGAACCCCTCCCCCAATTGGCCCCCGGCTGGGCCCAACTGAGCCAAGCCTAGAAGCAGAGTGGCTTAGTGGCAAGAGCCCGGGCTTGGGAATCAGAAGTTGAGGGTTCTAATCCCGGTTCTGCCACTTGTCAGCTGTGTGACTTTGGACAAGTCACTTCCCTTCTCTGGGCCTCAGTGACCTCATCTGTAAAATGGGGATGAAGCCTGTGAGCCCCACATAGGACAACCTGATGATCTTGTATCTCCCCCAGGGCTTGGAACAGTGCTTGGCACAGAGTAAGTGCTTCACAAATACCAACAAATACCAACATTACTAATCGAAGATGATCCAGTCCAGCCCAACGGAGCCGAACCAGGCCAGGCTGAGCCAAGCCAAGTCAAGTTGAGGCCCAACCTAGTTGAGCACGGTCCTGCCAGGGCAGCCTGGCCCAGCCCAGCCAAACCTGGCTGGGCTGAGTCAGGCCGTGCCCTGACTTGCCCAAGATCACCCAGCAGGGAAGTGGCAGAGCTGGGATTAGAACCCATGACCTCCGACTCCCTGGAGGCTCAGAAGCAGCATGGCTCAGTGGAAAGAGCACGGGCTTTGGAGTCAGAGGTCATGAGTTCAAATCCTGGCTCTGGCAATTGTCAGCTGTGTGACTTTGGGCAAGTCACTTAACTTCTCTGTGCCTCAGTTACCTCATCTGGAAAATGGGGATTAAAATTGTGAGTCCCCCGTGGGACAACCTGATCACCTTGTAACCCCCCCCCCAGTGTTTAGAACAGTGCTTTGCACATAGAAAGTGCTTAATAAATGCCATTATTATTATTATTATTATTACTACATGCCATGGCCATAGCAACTGTCACCACCTTCACAACGCTCTAAATTTTATGGATGAATGTTGCCCCTAGTTGCATCCCTCTTGTCCTGCTTGCCCAGAGCAGGTTAAGACTGAGGCTCCAATATGGTGTGGAAGTGTTGGAGTGGCATTTACCATGAGCCTTTCTTTTGTACAATCCATAGCTTTGCTATGGGCCACTGGGAGTGGTAAGAGTAATGGCACTGAGCATAATACATTCTACTAAGTGCTTGGAAAACTACAACAGATGCAACAAGACATATTCCCTGACCACAACTAGCATACACTCCAATGAGGAAAGCGGACTTAAATTATCTACCAGAAGTGCAATCAGATTGAATAAAATTGAGTATATAATTGAATATACACATAGAGCTGAGGATTGGTAGACGTAGCTGTTGGGATTCCTTTAATCATCTTCTCTGCCCCAAAACAGGACCCAGAGACCACGTGGTGGCAAGAGAATTCAGAGAATGGGGATTCATCATCTGAGTTTTAAACTTTAAATTTTCATTTCAAGAAAACAGTAGTGTTAGGTTGGTAATCTCTAGTAAAGGCATTCATCTGAAGAGATTTAACTTTTTAAAATAAAATGCCATTTTAAGGTACAATAAAGTATTTAGTTTACTTGCTTTTATTGACTATGGGGAGAATACACACATTCACAGCTGAGCAATTATCCTGTTTCAGAACTATTCATCAGTTCTTCTTGGAAAACCTATATCTGCTATATATAACGATAATTATAATAATAATAATGGTATTTGTTAATTGTTTACCATGTGCCAAGCACTGGGGTACAGGGTAATCAGGTTGTCCCACGTGGGGCTCCCACTTCTGATCCCCATTTTACAGATGAGGTAACTGAGGCACAGAGAAGGTAAGTGGCTCACCCAAGGTCACACAGCAGATAAGTGGTGGAGCTAGGATTAGAACCCACGTCCTCTGACTCCCAAGTCTGTGCTCTTTCCCCTAAGCCACAATGCAGAGGACACCATTGACACTGGAATTCAACTGTGAGTATGTGTGGGACTGAAAAGGCCATTGTAAGATCCACAGTACCAGCCTCACCGTGCACACGAAAAGACTGCCTCTTGTTAACTTATTATCAGTTAGTCGACTGTATTTCTTGAGTGGTTACTATGTGCAGAGCACTTTACTAAGCACATGGGAGAGTACAGTATAACCATGTAACAGACATATTCTTGGCCCACAATGAGCTTACAGACTAAAAAGGGAGGCAGACATTAATATTAATAAATAAATTACAGATATGTACATATCTGTAATGTACATGTATGCACATAAGGGCTATGGGGCTGGGAGGGGGATGAGTAAAGGGAGCAAGTCAAGGTGATGCTGAAAGGAGTTCAAGAAAAGGAGTAGAGGGCTTAGGGAAGGCCTCTTGGAGGAGATATGACTTTAATAAGGCTTTGAAGCAACGGAGAGTAATTGTCAGTCGGATATGAGGCGGGAGGGCATTCCAGGCCAGAGGCAGGACACGGGCAAGAGGTCCGCGGTGAGATAGAGGTAAAGTGAGAAGGTTAGCATTGGAGGAGTGAAGTGTGAGGGTTGGGTTGAATTGTCTGAAGTTATATTGTATTCTCCCAAGCACTTAGTACACAGTAAGCACTCAATAAATATGATTATCATTATTATTATTATTATCAGGAGAGTAGCAAGGTGAGGTAGGGTACAAAGTGATTGAGTGCTTTAAAGCTGATGGTGAGGAGTTTCTGTTTGAAGCCGAATGATAGTTATTGAATGCTCACTGTGTGCAGAACTCTGTACTAACTGTATGGGAGAGTTGTGTCATCATGGTCTCATTTTCTTACGCTGAAATCTCTTTTGTCCCTTGTCTCTTTTTCCTTAAGTAGTTGATGGTAGCTTGCATATGCATTGAAGGCTATTCATCTGGGGGTGTGTTAATATTGGGATTTGGTGGAGCTTTTTTTCTTCTGTTCAATTAAACTAATCTCTATTAGTCTGAGTGTGGAGTGTTTGAGAAATACCTGGAGGTACAATGGATTTTTCTTTGGTTTCTTCATCTCTAAGGCCGGTAAACCAAATTTCATTGTCATATGGGCAGCAATTGCAATCTTGTGGCTTGTGACCTTGATCTTACAGTTCCTAGACTCTGACAAAAGATACAATGCATTTTGTGCATGTTTGCCATAGATATAATAATAATAAATAATACAAGTCCAGCACTATATTTGGCAGGGGGGTAAATAAAAGATTATGGCCAAAGACACATGCAGATCCTTTAGGCCTCAGAACACACTACCATATTCTTAGCATAAAACTATATGAAAGTTGAAAGAACTAATGATCTAAAAAGATGTTCTGTGTTGTAATGGCCAATTTGGTACCCCCCTCTTTCTCAATTGAATCTAGAAGAGATCTGGAACCTGTATTTTTTATCACAGAGTATCACAGTTAATAGAAACAGGCTAAGCCCGTGGAGACAAGGTAGCAGAATGCTGAGAAAACTTGCTTGTGGGTACTGTCTTGAAATGTTCAGGATTTGAGAGCTCCCTTGCTTTCTCTATTACCCATCCTGGAGTTGACTTGCTTTCCCTCTCGGGACTGTCCTGTGACTTTCAAGGGTGGCTCTGGGGGAGGAAGTGGTATAAAAGTAGGATTTACTCTCAATTAGTGTGTTGATCTAATCTAACAGTGGTATTATTAAACACTTACTATGTTCCTGACACTGTATTAAAACCTGGGGGGGAGGATACGCAATCATTGGGTTGGACACAGTCCCTCTCCCAGCCTCCATCCCCATTCTACAGATGAGGAAACTGAGAAACAGAAAAGTGAAGTGACTAGCCCAAGGTCACACAGCAGACAAATGGCAGAGCTGGGATTAGAACCCAGGTCCTCTGACTCAGGCCTGCGTTCTAGCCACTAGGCAATGTTGGTTCTAGATGTGAGTGTGCCTGGAGCTGGTTTGGATGGAGGGGACTAATGGATCATGGATTCCTAAAGGAGAATTGGCCTGTCCCAGGTCTTGAGCATTTGTTAAGTATTGGGCTACAAGCTTAGCCATTATAGAATAATGGTGAAAATGGAACTTTTTAGTAAAAGGTTCAATTTGGTGAAATGCCAATGTAGACAGAGTTATCTGAATATTTGAGGAGCAAGTATTTTGGGACAGGCCAGAGGTATTGAAATTTTTGAGCCCTAACTGAATCACCCAAATAACTGCCTAGTGTAAAACAAGGCTCAAAGACCTAATTCGGTAGTCAGTGAAAGGCATCAACCATCAGATGGAGTCTGCTCTTAGAGGGTGCTCTTTCTGAATATTGAGTAAATATCAAGGGAAGTATAATCTCAGCCAAACCCCAACAAGGCTGAAATAGGCTTTATGAGCCTTCAGATGTGTAGAGCTTGAAAAGTGGGATAAGGGGAGAGCTGGAACTTAATGATTACAGAATTGGGCCTAAGACTTGAGCTGAACATCCTTTGCCATCAAACCCTAGACAGAAGGGACTTTTCAAGCCATCCTTTCCATCCAAGCCCACTTGTTTGGTGAGGACACAAGGATGGGTTGTTTCGCTCCGGTGTTTGAGAGGATAATGGGAATGTCGTTCTCATATGCAAACCTAGAATTTGAGCATGCAAAGCCTCATATTTGTAATTATACTTTAGATCAAGAGGCAGAAAGACCTGGATAGTCTATAATCTCAGACCTGTGGAAAAAGGTAGGGGCCTGGGATCACATTTGTTGATTATTCCCAAGGAGGTGGACTTGAGCAGAACTTGAGTAGGAAAAGTCACATTCATTGGAATTTTTCTTTCACTTCAACCCAAACCAGGTTGAATCGGGTCTTGAAAACAATTTGACATTGCACCAAGATCATATCTTAGATCCACACCATGTTTCAAGTATTTACAACATCGGATCTGACTGTAAAAGTAAAACCACCTTTACATTAATTAATAGGATATCAGCATTGCGATAGCGGGACAATTATCTTAATTCTAGGGGATGTCTTGGCTAGGGCTTCTATTTACTTTCTGTTGCTAGAATCACTTGTCTAACCCTTTAACTAAGGCAGTTTCTCTGACTTCAACCTTCTCATTTGACTACTATTCTAAAAGATCACTGAATTTTGCAAGTTACTGTATTTGGTTAAGGGTTTACTTCTAAACTTCCAAAGTGATTGAAAAACAACAATAAACAACTTTATTTTGGAAGAAATTTGGAATAATGTTAGTTTCATGGGCTACTCTAGCTTTTGTAAAATCCACACATTCATCACCAAGTCACACCATAAATTTTCCAAACTTTTGTAACATTTTACAGTATTAAACATGTTGATTTCTTAATTTTACATGTAGTAATTAATTTTGTCTTGCTGACAGATGATTCTCAATGACTGATTTTCAAGAGAAAATCCATACAGGTATTTTAACCCTTTGTTTTCATTAAAGAAGCCTTATATTCTTGAGTCTAGTAATCTTTAAAGTAAACTACACAATGGTGCTTGTAACCGGACTCTGTTAAAATTGTCTTGTCTCAAAAATCACCTAGCATTTTTGGACCAAGAGTTTTGGGGAAGTTGTCGGGTGGGTGGGGTATTATTAGGTTAGAATTTTTAAAATAATATTTTGTACGAGTTCATTTTTTTTTCTTTCAAAATTAGAGGATATTTTAGAATTAACTTCAGAAGCAATTATTTGAAATGGGAATATTAACTGCAGATAAAATACAGTATTGAGCATTTTCTTTCTAATTTTGACAAATATTCCTAGTCAGCTCCCAATTAGATATTGGAACATTTTAAAAGGATATTAAAACAGTAAAGAACAATGCACCTTTAACATTCTCATCATTTCCTTGTTGTGATGAGTGCTATGAACTTCTCTTTCTATCCTCTCTTTTTCTCATTCTCTATTTCTGTGCTTCAGCTATCGATCCCATATACATTAGACTCAGAATTCCTACCTTTCTAGAATTTAAATGCTAAAGAAAGGAAATAGGGTTCCTTTCAAAAAGGAGATTTTAGGGGCAGTGACAGCCATTTTGATTTGCATGAAGTTTTAAAGCTTGATTTTTCTTTTCCATCTCGATGCAAAAGTGTCATTCGTGCTCCTGTTAATTGGTAGTGCAAGCATTTCTATTTCTCCTAACATGTAAAGTTCTGTCCTTTATGACCTCTAACAAAATGCTCCCTAAGAAAAATATTGAGGTTTTATATCTGAGGACCATATCTTCTTTCAAGTGCTGCTATTAAAAAGTATAAGTATGATTTAAAATCATATTTAAGCATTTTTTTATAAAGTGCAGTATTCTGATACATTTTAGGGTAGTCCTCTTTTAATGAGAGAGTTCTCATATCTACTGTTGCCTTAGGACTGTCTCTATATGTTGCCAACTTATACTTCCCAAGCGCTTAGTACAGTGCTCTGCACACAGTAAGCACTCAATAAATACGACTGAATGAATGAATATCATTTCCTAGAGTCAGTAACAATCCTTATTAGTGTTCTGTGGCCTAAAATCCTGCCTGCCAAAATCAAATATTTTAACACTAGAAGAACTTTAATAAACAATTTAATTTACTTGTCATGCTTAGAATGGATTTTCAGGAAGCTCATCATTGGCTTCGATACTTTTACCGATTAATTGTTTTCCTAAATGCTGTTGCTGTTTGAGCCTTCTACATCCATTCCAGTTTGCAATGCCTGTACAAAGAAATATTGGCTAAACTCCTTTCTGTTCCAAAACTATGCAGCATTCCTTTCTGCTAACTCCCTCCAGAATTCTGTATCACTTAAACTTCATTTCCAAAGAATTCAGATGCAGTTTGGCTTCAAATCACACAGATCATTTTTTGCCTGTATCATTCTTGTTGACTTCTGGATACCGTCTCTGTTTCAACGGAAGCTATTTTTATAAGACGGTCACTAAAGCAGCATTCATTTACAAAGGTATTTTTTAGGATTCCTGTCTGCAGTGTTAGGTTGATTTCCTAAAATTTACATTCAGTATCTGTTTATGCTTCCCAGAGCAGTCTTTGTTTTTGGTGCTTTTGTTAAGTCCTGCGCTGGAGATTTTAAAGCTTCAGTTCCAATTGCTCCCAATCTGCTGGATGGATTTTTTATTTGCCAGTTTATAACTACTCGGAAATATTTCCTCCTTTTTGCCACTAACAACTGGTTTATTGAATTTCATAAACAGTTACTTTTTTGCCATATTTCCCTGTTTCACTATCTTTCCAAATTGTATTGCCCTTCTCCAAAAGATCAAACTTTACTTCCCCTCCAGTTTCATACTGAGAAAAATATAATTTGTGCCCATCATCTTTGCAAGGTAACTGATGCAATAAAAAAAGAAAAATGTTAAATAAAAATCAGATCACAGGACATTCCCTTTATCTTAATATTCAGATTAATGGTAACAAATATCTCTACCTTCAAAATCCAAGACAGTTCTTCATTCTGCTTCTTCTACCTTCCCTTACCAACTTCTCATCCTTGTAGATTAGTCTTTTGTAAGTTGATGCAAAAAACACTTTCTTAAAGTCCACGTAAATTATACCCCTGGCTTCTTTCTTCAATTTTTTTTGTTACTTTTTCAAAATATTCTATTAGTTTTGTTACGTATGATCTCCCTTTTGTGAATCCATGCTGAATATCTTTAATTAAATCATAACTTTCCCTATTTTGTCCCTGATTAGTGTTTCCAATATCTTCCCCACTGCTGAAGTCAAGCTTACTGGTGTTTAATTTCCTTGATCTTCCCTAGAGCTGTTATTAAATATAGGTGTTACATTAGTCCTCTAGTCCACTGCTACTTCCCCAGCTTCCCAAGACATTTTAAAAGATATTTTCTAATCATTCCCTAGCCTCTCTGGTTTTTCTTTCAAAATTCTAAGATGGTTCCCAATTGGGCCTGAAGTTATCAGTCTAAAGATATTCCAATTTCTTTCTCACCTGTTCTGCTAGGATACTGATTTTCTTCAGGAACGCTTCCCCTCCCAGGAAAATATCTGTTGGTTTTGGCATCTGCTCTCATCTTTCTCTATGGACGCAGAGACAAATAATTAATTTATTTTTCATTTTCTTTAGCAGTAGCCACCTCACCTCAATAAATCACCCTTTCTGTCTCCTTACATTTTAAAAGGAAGCATTTTGCAAAGCAGCTCCTGTTCCTACTTGCCAAGCCCTGAATTCAGGAGACAGCAGTCCCTTTCAAAAGATTGATAACATCACAGGCTTTGAATTCGGGGCAGGGAGGGCCGGACTGATCGCTAGTTAAGCTGTTTTTGATGTCATCAGCTGCTCAGGGGAAACCTGGAATCCTAAAGTTAAGCTTTTGCAAACAGCGTGCAGGAAGATCTTATGATCTTGTTTGTTTTACTCAATTTTAAAAATGAAAACGTGATATGCCCACAGGTTATTTTATTTTCGAGATTTCTTCATTTTAAATCACTTGATCATTTGGGGTTCATTTTTCATGTGGTTCAGGTAGGTCTTTCAAATCTCATTCCTCCTTTTTCTTTCATCTCCGGGGATTTCCTCTTCAAGATATGCTCGGTGCCTGTCTCCACCCAGTACTTGTTTAGGTTGAGGGTTAGATTTTTACACTTGGGGCCAAATGCCTCATGAATGGAAGGGGCAGACCCTGCTGTTTAGAAATGCGTAAAAAACATGGCGTCAAAGAGTTGCATGGAAGCAGCGTGGCTCAGTGGAAAGAACATGGGCTTTGGAGTCAGGGACTATGGGTTCGAATCCCGGCTCTGCCAATTGTCAGCTGTGTGACTTTAGGCAAGTCACTTAACTTCTCTGTGCCTCAGTTACCTCATCTGTAAAATGGGGATTAAGACTGTGAGCCCCCCGTGGGACAACCTGATCTCCTTGTAACCTCTCCAGTGCTTAGAGCAGTGCTTTGCACATAGCAAGCACTTAATAAATGTCATTATTATTATTATTATTATTATTATTATTGACTTTTTGCACCCTCTGTTGTCCGATCAGTCAACCTGTTAGTCAGGTTTATGGCACCTCCAAAGCATTTGGGAAAGTGCAGCAGAAATACAGCTCATGTTCCCTGCCCTCAAGGAGCTAAGAATTTAATGCTGGTTCACTTGACTTCTGTAGACATGGCCTTGGCTCCTTATCTGAATACTGTTCTTTCATTGTTCTCTTCCATTTCATGTTATTCAAGCACTCAACTGAAATCCGTATTCTGAAATGTAGTATGTCTACAATCTAGTGGCAAGTTCTAACTCAATCTAAAGGCTAAATTCTGTCCCTCCTTGAAGCTACCCAGCCCATGAAACCAATGAGACTTTTGTATATTATGCAGGTGGCAGAATGGGCAAGGAATGGATAGCAGATTGAAGCCTGGCATTTTTAATGCAATTTTCTGGAATGAGACTTGTAGAATAACCACTTCATTTTGTCAAGTTGTGAAGACATTATTAGTCAAAAATCTCAGTAAAGAAATGAAGTGAAATTTTTCTTTTGATAGTGTCTCAGATTCAAATGGCACGCATCCACAGATTATGCGTTTAATCCTCTCACCTCCGTAAATTGGAAATTGCTTTCATTTGAACTGGTGCTAGTACGATACACAAGGGTTATCGTCAATCTTATTTCAGTACAATTTTACAAAAGGAAGTAAATTTCAGTGCAGGAAAGGACCCAAACAATATTCAAAATGGCAGGAAGACTCCATATATTTCATTCCAAATGTTGCATGCCTTGTAGCTCTGTCTACAGCTCTTCGTTTGTGAAAGTGAACATTCAGAGCCTCTGACTTGAACCCAAAGTAAGTCACTGTCTGCTTAAATTTCAAGCAGTAACACTGCTGGGTGGACACAAACGCGTATTCTTCCAGCCCCTGAAAACCTGTCCTGAGCCAAGTGATTGAAGGTTGCCAATCACTCAACTCCTCATTTTCGATCTCTTCTTTATTGTGAGCCGAAGTCAGTCTCAAAACATAATTTTAATGACAACTTATAGACTGAGTTCTGTAGTCTAAAGTAAGAGTCACAGGTGTTTCATAATAATTACTCTCACATTTATAGAATTGGACATTCTGTCATTTAATAGACTTAAAACTAAAAAGCTTTTGTCTGTAAAAGGTGACCAATAGGAAAAGAGTTTGGATTATATGATATCCCATAACTTAATCATATGGCTCTTAAGAGGGGGACATAAGCAGCTGGGTCTCACTAATATGCATGCAATATGTGTAAAATGATATGCTTTAATTCTAAACTTGTTTTTAGCAGGAAGAAAAAGCATTTAGATGAGGAACATTAAGATTCAATATTAACCATTTTTTCCCCTCAGGGCAAAATTATTCATCACTTGATATTTATTAAAGCAACATTTTAACTTTATTGATATGCTCTGAAGCTGAAATTTTTCCAAATGTTTTCAGAGTTGTGTGGAAAAGTCAAACAGGGAAACTAAGATTCCAAAACTCTCCCTTGGTTGTCAAGAAAACAATGTCTTGCTGAAAAAAGTGATTTTTTTTTTTTTTAAACTAAAGGGAGCACCATAGCACCCTTTCACTCAGTCATAACAGGAGCAAGTGTTAAGTTTTTTATGAGACCACTTCAGTTTTTGTATCCCCCAATTATATTGTATGTATGATTTAAACGTGCCTTCACTAACCTTAATTGTTAGTTTGCATTGGTTTGATCTGTATTTCTTAAGTATGTTTGCTTTAATAATCTTGCAAACTAAGACAAAGAAATTGTAGATTAGAGACTTTATTTTCTGGGTAAAATGATACGGATAAGTGAGCATCAACTGACCAGAAATTATTTGCTTCTGTCTGTTAGACACGTAATGGAGTCATTTAACTAGTCAAATTAGGAGCTGTAGAAATGCACCATGCTTCATTACTGAGTTCGAATGGGCACCATTTTACATTTACGTCAAAAATTATCTCATAGCAAATTAATGTTTTCATTGTGCTAAAAAACTAAAGATATGCGGTGTTAGCACCACCTAGAGGCTTTTGTAAAAATCCTTCAAAAATGTTTTCCATATTCGAACATTATAATCCATCGATAATCTTTGGATAATACCACTTTTTTTTGAGTGAACTGATGTGTTATTAAAATCAGCTCATTTTTTTTTATCAACTAGCTGAAGCCTTCCAGGATGCTAAACACTAACAGTTGAGGAAGAATATACCGAAACTTGTTCTAATACTTTAAAAATAAGTGAAGCATAGGTATAAATATTCAGTCTCAGAGTTTCCACGTGAAATCTTCAAAATACTCTTGCTTTCTTTTTCACACTTTATCTTCGTTTTTTTTCACCTGCAGGCTTGAATTATATCAAAAGCCCAGAGTTCAGATAAATGAGCATTTCTGTGAATAAACAAATTGGTGTTTTTTTCACATTTTAAAGTTGGCACCTTTGTAATCTTTTTCTCTTTTTATTGGTGAAACTTGCTATCCACCAGAAAAAAAGATGCTACTCTGATTCTTGAAAAATACTGAACTGAAATGAGAACATTCCCATTTGAAAAGGTTGCAGAGGTTGGTATACTTCTAAAAAATGCTTATGTCTACTTAATTTGAAGATAAATATTTAGGAGAAAATAGTAATTAAACCAAACTTATTAAAGTGGTGTGTAGGCAATCAATGACTCTGAGCTGCAGAGGAATGCCGACAGAGCACTAACAAAAGAAAGAATTGACGCTTATAAATAGGATAGAGCTTGAAAATGTATCAGAATGACTCCATTCATAAACGTGATGTCTCAAATGTACACGAATAACTACATGGTGATGAAGCACACGTAATGTATAGTAGAAGGATAATTTTGCATTTCCAAAATCGAGTTTCACAAATTTTAAAAGGCATACCTCGGTCCAGGAAAGCAATGAACAGAATTTGTCTCCATGCTGAGTTAGAGTACATTTTGAGGTGGGAAGTCATCTTTAGGCAGCCGAGTATGCCAGGTGTTTTGTGATGAAAAAGAGCAAAGGGCAAGTGCCTTAAACCACTCGAGAAGTGTAGAGAGCCAATGTAAGTCTGCTGCTTGAAGTGGGTTATTGCTCTTGAAAAATGTTTAGTGCATTTCTTTATATTTCTCTAACAAATGGCTAATGAGTCCAGTCTTTAGTGCACTTACCAGTTAGTACCCACCTGCGTGAGGCTTGTCCAGAAAGTACGATTCAAAATCTGCACTTTAAAATCTCACAAGAAAAAGTGACCTCACCTTCTTAGCCTTTCTAAAATTCTGGTTCGGTCCTCCCCACTGATTTTCTCTTGCTATCAAATTCCCCTCAGGCTGTTTTAGGAGTGGGGTTTGTACAAAATATAATGTTCTAGCATATGGGTATTCAGAGATAGGTAAGAAAAGCCTACATTTATCAAACTCTTATCAGGATGCAAATGACCGTTCATTAATTAAATCAAGGCCTGCCCACTAGTATTAAAAGACAAATCTTTGAGGTTTGTGTCAAGTAAATTAGTTTTCCTGCAATTTCATTTTTTTTATGTTTCATAAAGATGCTCTGTGGTATCCTTTAGAAAATAAGAGAATTGCTCACGATCTTATGAAGCAGTGAAGGATGAGATTTTGAACAAACGTTGCTCTGTAAAGTTCAAGAATTTGACAGTAATTTTGGGGGCCAGCAGGATAATGGCAGATTGGTGGATGAGGTTCGGGGCTGAAAGCAAGTTTTCTTTTGTTCTTGGTAAAGCGTTTTTAAATGGCTTAAGCTGGTGGCTGAATAGAATTGCTTTGAAATAGAAACAAAAATGTTAAGAGCTTTCTCCAAGGACCCTGGCATTTTCTTCCCCTTAAAATGTAAAGAGACTTTACCTATTACTCTGAGTCTCGCCTGCTGAGACATTTCAGCCCTCATGTTATGTTTACCAAAGCCAGACTAGAGGATCAAATAATTTATAACCATTCCTATTGGGTTTTATGTAATAACTTTGGAACTCATATAAAGTAATGATCCACAAACTCTTTTAATGTTCATTATAAAATATGAAATATTTCTCAGAACCATTGCAATTATGTGACCAGACATAACTGTTTCACACATGAGTAAATACAGGGAGGTTTAACATAACTTTATTATCTTCCTGTCTTTTCTCCTCATTGATGTGATAATACTGTTTTAATATTTTTCTAAAGAAAAGTTAAGTAATTTTAGAATCTCTATTGAGGCCTAGTTTATTGGCTTTTGTAATAGAACACTCAAGTATAATTGTATTTATACTTAGACTGACATTGGTAAATTGTTGTGAATAGAAGTGAAATGCCCCCAAAGCTTTGTATACTGTAATTATAGATGTATGTGTCTCTACTGACAAGGCACATGTAGTTGATGAGAGGCAATAAAGACAAACAAAGACATCCTGGAGGCAGTTTCAACAGATACCATCAAGGCCTCATCCTGGAGGTATTAGGAAGACCATGGAAATGCAGGCTTTCTCTTAAATCTTCAAACCTACCTCTTTTGAGAACTCTGATTCTCTGCCCTCCCTGATCCAGCTGGGCCCCAAAATCGGAAATATGTGACTACAGGTTTTCATGGCAGAATGGCCTTTGGCGATATTTTGTCTAGATTAACTGACCCTGTTATTTGAAATTAATATCCCAATTTCTGCCCGTTTGTCTACTGTCAAATCTGGGGACTACTGGAGGCCATCTCTTCAGTTCACTTTCTTGTGCTCTTGTCACTCAAGTGAAAGCTTGCGAGAGGACAAGTGCTCACAAAATCCCTAGAAGACTCATTTTACAGAGTACTGACTCCCTCTCTAAAACTGAATCTGCAAGATCAGTCAATAGGTCGGTGGTATTTATTGAGTTCTTACAGTATGCGGAACAAGTGTACCGTGAGCTTGGGAATATACAGTACAGTAGAGTCGGTAGGTATTATCCCTGCCTTTAAGGAGTGTCATATATCAAGCTGGGATATTACCGAGCATTTCAACATGACATCTCTGGTACCTCATGGACTAGGAGAATCCTTGGGGCTTGGGAGAGGGGAGCCTGTATTTTCTTTTTCACTCTACTCCCACTCATAACTGAATGAAAGTTATTCATTTAATGAATAACTAAAGAGCCTCCTTTTGCCTCACCCCTCCTACCAGAGTCAATTACTCTTTCCTATCAAAGGATCCTTCAGCTACTGTAGTATCAGCAGAGTAGGGAGAAAGGCAGAGGAGCAGCTTGGCCTATTGGCAAGAACCTGGGCTTGGAAGTCAGAGGACATGGATTCTAACTCCCCGCCCCACCCCCCATCACATGTCTGCTGTGTGACCCTGTGCAAGTCACTTAACTTCTCTGTACCTCAGTTACTACATCTGTAAAATGGGTATGAAGACTATGAGCCCCACGTGGGACAACCTGATTACCTTGTATCTACTCCAGTGCTTAGAGCAGTGCTTGGCAGATAGGAAGTGCTTAACAAATATCATAATCACTATTATTAAAGGTGAAAGAGAGGTTTAAAATGCTTCATATGTCTCCCTAAAGTTGTTTGTCATTCACTCTGTATAATGAAGCTGTAAACTAAACAATCTTGACCCTTCAGAGATTTACCTCTCTTTATGCAAAGAGGTTCTTATGGCATGAAAGTTTCACTCCATAGTCAGTGAAGATATGCAGAAAATCCACTGCTTCTTCTGTTATCAGGTGATGTCCTCCAGGGAGGACCTGTGTCCCTCACATGTAGTAACAGGCATATCTGTCCTTTTTTTTTTTAATGGCATTTATTAAGCCCTTACTATGTACAAAGCCCTGTTCTAAGCGCGGGGGAGGTTACAAGGTGATCAGGTTGTCCCACAGGGTGCTTGCAGTCAGATTACCTATCTACTGTTTATTTTTGGAAGTCATTTTCCATTGTTCTCTGGAGAATCACTGGGTTTCCAGAGCATCTACCTTACTCGAGGCATAACTTCCAAACTGCAAAAATCGGACTGATTGTAACAGATCCTCAAATGCATTTCAAAATCAATATATTTTAAATGAGGGCTCATCTTTAATCTCAGGTTCAGTGGTCTAGGACCTTTGTCTTTTGTCTGCCATTTTTATTTATAATTTAAAAGTGGAACCATTGACACTCAGTAATCACAGGTCCTCACAAAGAATTAAATCCCTTAATTGGGCACAAATGAACTCTCTCTTGGCTGGAACTCTTCCCTTGCTGCAGCAAAATCTGTAGTTAGAAAACAATATAACAATTGAGGTTGGATTAAACTAATTTTTATCACCTCTTGCATCTCCCAAATTCTGTGTTCACCATTATGGAAACGCAAGCTAAGTTCAGTTCATGGACAGGTGCACTGAGTCTTCTCCTAAGGACAGTTTGGTCCATTAATAACCAAAAACAGTCATCCATTTTTTCTTGATATATTTTCACAAAGTCTGGAATATTCTTCAGTGACCTGGATAATCTGAGTCCAGGTTTTTCACCATCCCCCTGGAATCATAATACTTAAATGACTCTCTCCTATTTGATGTTGGGGGTGGGAAAGGTGTCAAAAATTAGAATATGCTGGTGATCTGTATGTGCTTACCACATCTTTCACCCCATGCAATTCTGGAGAGCTGGACTCATAGCCTTGTGATTAAATATGCATTTATGAATCAATCAGACAATGGTATTTATTGAGTGGTACCCGTATGCAGAGCACTAAGCACTTGGGAGAGTACAATGGAACAGAGTTGATAGAAAGATACCCTGCCCACCAAGAGCTTACAGTCTGAAGAATTGTGACATAACAACTCTCACATTTGCTATGAATGAAACCACAGAGTGTTTGCTGTCCATATTCACAATATTCACTACAGCAGCTCTATTATTATGTGAAAGCTAATTAAGATGAAATGGAAAAAGCTTGTACTTATTGTAAAACGTAGAATTTCTTTTTCCAGTATCTCAAGAGAAATTCCCCAGCACTTTATGCTGGGGAGAGACCTGTGACTTTAAGGTACAGAAAAGTTGTTATTCTGTCATAAAATAATTGTAAGCTCATTGTGGACAGGGAATGTGTCTGTTGTTATATTGTACTCTCCCAAGCATTTAGCACAGTGCTCTGCACACAGTAAGAGCTTAATAAATATGATTGAATGTCTAAGCACAGTTATCTTGGGGTGTTTCTAACGCCTCACTTGAACACATAAGGAGTCAATACTCCCTTGATTGTCCAGGGCTAAAGAGGAAAGAAAGACTTTCTGAAGGAAGTATCATGCCACGAAGTATTGTTTTAAGAAGAAACTATTCTGTGGCTGGACCAGGTGGTCAACAGTGGTATTTATTGAGCACCCACTAAGTTCAGAGCCCAACACTAGTCACTGTTGGTCTCAAATCTGCTTGAGAGTATTCAGTAGAAGCCTCTTCCTTCTTACAGATGATTTTCCCCTTCAGTTCTGAGTAGCTCCAAATAACTCCAAAGGATTGTAAAAGCAATGGCTGGTTCTCAGAAGCCTTGGAAAATAATCAAGAATGAAGACTTTGCCATCTTCCACTAGAATGCCATATAAGGTCATAGATTTCCATGGCTCACAGTTTTACAGGGCTGAGGCTTTTCGTACTGTACCTGGAAAAGAAACAATGATGTAATGTTATGAACTACCTAGGTCTCAACATCTTGGAAGAATGAGCCTCCATCATCAATTACTCAGGAACTTCAAAGCTGTGCCTATTTTGAAGCCTTAGCTGGATTCCAGCTTGTGAGGACACCCAAACATAATTCTCACTGGTTTATTGTCAACCTTAAAATGCATACCTCTAAAAGGAAAGCACTGGATATTCTGTCCCCTGTTGCAACAATTAGAGAGGGGGCAGGATGGAAAAGGAAGGCTCACCAATCAATTTCATTTTAGTGGTCACCTATTGTTAGCTCTGATGACATTCATTGGCTGAGTTGGGTAAATATAATCATGGAGCCTCACTGTATAAGATTATTAAAACCAGTGGCCTATAATCAATCAATCATATGTATTAAGCACTTACTATGTGCAGAGCACTGTACTAAGTGCTTGGGAGAGTACTCTAGACTGTAAGCTCATTATGGACAGGGAACGTCTCTACTAATTGTGTCATACTGTACTCCCCAAGTGATTAGTATGGTGTTCTGCACATTAAGTGCTCAATAGATACCATTGATTGGTTGATTGATTGATACAATAGAACAAAGTTGAAAGACATATTCCTTGCCCCCAAGGAGCTTATAGTGAGGGGAAATAATTTTGAGAAAAACAAACTGGATGCTGAGCCAGTATAATAAGATCTCATTTTGCTAATGTTACTTTTCAGTCTTTCCTATTCATCCATCATCAGTGGTATTTGTTGAGTGCTTACTATGTGCAGCGCACTGCCAGTAAAACATTACATCTGTGTTTAGGACAAAATAGAAATAGGAGATCAAAAATGGATTCAACTTTTTAAACTGTTGGATGAGTTAATACTATTACTGTGACTCCACCCCAGGGGTTACTTTCCAATATTGTCCTTGATTACTTGAAGGAACTATTCTATGGTCTTCTGAATAAAGGCTATTTAAACTAAAATCACTGCATTTTATATGATAAATCTAATTCCTTTCTAATGAATTTTATCAGAGTGCTCTGAGTACACATTACAATCCGACACGTGCTGGGCTATTTTCAAGCATAAGAAAATAAATTCATTTAAGATTTTTAATCATATTAAAATAATATTAAAAATCCATCCTGCTATTTGTTAGGTCCTTTTCGGAAGTACATTACTCACAGTCATCTCTTATATGTTACAATTATCTCAATTAGAAAAGCTGGAATCTGTTGTCTTTTGGTCTCAGGACCTCTTTTGTGGCTCTGATGTATGAGGGATTGTTGACTGTCAATATTGTTGAGTCTACAATTGGTGCAATAAGGTTAGCCAGTCTGCAACATTGTCTCTTGAGATTGAGGATGTCATTCCTGTCTTCATAGTAGAGCGATAATGCATCTGCATTCTCTGGGTGTGACACCTCCCTATCAGGTGGCTTGGTCACTGAGCAGCAGAGTGTCTGTCATTTTGTTATGAGGCCTGACATCAGTGGACATCACCATTTAGACAGAAAAAAGTGGCATGTCATAAAGAATACAAGATCAGATTCTCCTAGATTTCCCTAATGGTAGAAATGCAGTCACTAATATGATTCTGTGTTAGGACCTGAAGTGAAGGAAGAAATTCTCTAGGGTCTCCGAATTCTGAATTGTATCTTGTAGCTAGAGAAGAAGTGTGGCTTAGTGAAGCAGCATAGCCTAGTGGATAGAGCATGAGCCTGAGAGTCAGAAGGACTTGGGTTCTAATCCCTGCTATGTGACCTAGGCCAAGTGACTTCACTTCTCTGTGCTTCAGTTACCTCATCTGTAAAATGGGGATTAAGACTGTGAGCCCTGTTTGGGGCAGTGACTTTGTCCCACCTGTTTACCTTGTATCTACCCCAGCGCTTAGAACAATGCCTGGCACATGATAAGCATTTAACAAATACCACTAATTATCATTATTATGATTATTATTATTGAACAGAGCCTGGGGCTGGAAGTCAGAGGACCTGGTTTCTACTCCCGGCTCTGCCACTTGTCTGCTGTGTGAATCTTGCTCTAGTCACTTAACTTTGTATCTCAGTTTCCTCATCCGCAAAATGGGGATTCAGTACCTGTTTTCCCTTCTACTTAGACTGCAAGCCTCATATGGGACTTAATGTTTATTAACCCCAGTGCTTAGTACATTGCTTGGCACATATAGGCACTTAACAAAAACATTATTATTACTGTTACTGTTATCATTATTATTATTATCATTATTACTACCCCAAGGCTTAGTACAGTTCTTGGCACACAGAATGATGTTTTCCCTTTTCGTTAGCAGTCTAACCAATGCCTCCATGTTGAGGTTTTAACTCTGGATGCTGCTGCCAATTCTTAACTCTGGAGAGTTAACTCTTGGTCGGTAGAGGAAAATTACTGGGCTAAGCGATGAATCTTTGGAAGCTTAATGGCTCAAGGGGAGTCATGGGGCAAGGTGTATTTTGGGAAAGGATTTTTTGAGGGAAAATTCTGTCGCTGATTTCCATGCCAATCCATCCTGTGCTTCCAAACAAAAGGGTGTGGGGAGTAAGCCTGGTAGGCAAAGGTAAAGTTTGTGAAGCCCTAAACCATTATATCTGCCTCAGAGCCATCTCTGAGCACTTTTGACAGCCCCCTGCCCACAAATATTTCTGCTCCAAGCCCTGCCTCCTCACCCCTGTGCTGCCCTGGGGAGGAAGCAGCATATGGGTGTGTTATGTTGGGGGGGCCGGGAACAGAAATGAGGCAGGCTGGAGTAAGGTGAGCACAGCAGGGTGGAACTCAGAATTATAATAATAATAATAATAATGATACTGGCATTTGTTAAGGGCTTACTACGTGCAAAGCACTGTTCTAGGCTCCGGGAAGGATACAAGGTGACCAGATTGTCCCACGTGGGGCTCACAGTCTTCATCCCCATTTTACAGATGAGGTAACTGAGGCACAGAGAAGTGAAGTGACTTGCCCAAAGTCACACAGCTGACAACTGGCGGAGCCGGGATTTGAACCCATGACCTCTGACTCCTAAGCCCATGCTCTTTCCATTGAGTCACACTGCTTCTCTTATAAGGGGGCAGTATCCCCAGACCTATTTCCCATATACCAATTCTATTACATTGTACTCTCCCAAGCACTTGGTACCGTGTTCTATCCACAGTAAGCACTCAATAAATACAATTAATTGATTGCTTGATTGATCATTTGGGAGACATGTGAAAGGAGGCAGTCTCACCGTCAAAAAATCCATATTTACACAATCTCAAATACATGCCTTCAAGCCAATCCTGAAATAAGACCACCCCACCGTTTTCTCTTGGTTTGTGGGACAGCAGTCCTGGAAACACTTTTGCCATTAAAAGCCTGAGGGTTTGGGTCGTTTTTTCTTTGAAAGCTAATTGTTAGTTTTACCCCACATAAACTAGACTCCTGATTTTTTTTCAACATTCAGAAGATGTTCCTTGGTGAATGTTGAATGATGACTGGGCAGTCATCCATTGAGTTTTATAGTGACTGTCTGGTTTTCAGCTGGACAGTCCCCTATCCAGCACAGAAACACTCCCAGGTGCCTTTATGTACTGTATTCATATTTTAAGCATCCCCCTCTCTCCACCCTGGCTCCTGACACCAAATTCCATGGCACGGAAGTGGTAACTTTGTTTTCAGGAAACTGGGAGGAGACTGCCAGCATTCTGGTGGGAATATGTGCACTGCGAGTCCCCTTGGGAAACACACTAGGATTTCTACAAATGTCCCATATGATATCACTACACTGTGCTGAAAGCTTGGTGGAAAGCTCACGATGTCTGGATGTTCAACATCTACCTGGACTCTCACTGCCCATCCTCGTCAAATCTAGAGCAGGGGAATATAGAATAGTTGTGCAGCCTGGCATGAGGATTCTGGGTCCAAAAGGACACAGAGAATGCAAGTAGTGAGAAGCTCTGAATAACAGTAATAATTATAGTATTTATTAAGCGCTTACTATGTGCCAAGCACTGTTCTAAACACTGGGGTAGATACAAGATTATCAGGTTATCCCACGTGGGGCTAACAGTCTTCATCCCCATTTTCCAGATGAGGTAACTGAGGCACAGAGAAGTTAGGTAACTTGACCAAGGTCACATAGCAGACAAGTGGCAGAGCCGAGATTAGAACCCACGTCCTCTGATTCCCAAGCCCATTCTCTTGCCACTAGGCCATGCTGCTTAGAAGGCTGGGGTGGGCTGGTGAGCAGGCTGCCAGATCTCTGAGGATTTTACCTTTTCGCTGGAACATGTGAGCGAATCAACCTTTGCATCAAGGAGCCATGTCAGTCTGCAAGCTGTGGAAAACAATTGGGGTAAGCTCAAGTATGGTGTGCTGGCAAAAGCTTGCCTTGAGTGGGTGTGGCCAGGAAAATGAATTCAATTTGTGGAAGATCAGTAGGATTCAAATTTATCGTGAACTATTCAGCCGACCAGAGCCTGGGTTGCGGGGTTTGTTTGCATTCCCACCACTTACTCTATCCCATTCTTCCTTCCAAATGTTTTCACTAAGGGGACATGTGCAACATTTGTATTGCAGGTGTGTTGGTCAATCAATCAACCGTATTTATTGAGGGCTTAACGTATGCAGAGTACTATACTGAGCGCTTGGCAGAGTACGATATGACAGAGTTAGTAGACACTGTATGTGTGAATTTCTATCAGACACACCATATCCCTTGGTAGTTCTGCAGTGAAAATACAATGGATATTGATTAATACTAGGGATTCTGTTGTTGAAATACATAAATGAAAGAAAAAAATTGACTTGGGAAATAAAAAAAAATGCACATAACTCAGAAATAGCTGATAAATGAATAAATATCTATCACTATTGTATCCCAAGATTTCCCAAAGATATGTGAAGGCCACTTAATTGTTACTGAGTAATCGATTATTCAATTAACCTTGTTCTCATTGAATATATATTTGATACAACTTTTTAAAGCTTGGACTCTAAAAGGTTCCTATCGATTGGAAGTTTCAAGGCCATATGGCCTAGTTATTGGATTTGTGTAGTCAGGATTGACAGCATGAGTTCTCAATAATATGTAAATATTATAAATGCCTTGGGTTTCAAATGAGGCAAGAAAGGCAAAGTTGATCTTGCAGATACAGTATATTTAAATCCTCTGTATATAAAAACAGTTTTAAAAATACTTGCACATGTTCCCAGGCTCTTTCTAGAAAGATTAAAATATTAACTGGATAGAATATGGTAAAAATGTACAACCCTAGGAGGTCAAGGTTCTAAAGACTACTGGCGGCAGAATCAAAGGCCACCAGATTATCTGATGGTTCCTCTTCTGGAGGTATTCTGTTTAAACAAGTGTTCACAGTGCAACAGTGTTTTCAAATTCAAGATTAAGTTACCCAAGTCTTACACTTTCAAGTTGAAAAATTATTTCGATTCAGAGGAGCATAGCATGAGGAGATATATCTTCTTGTTTCTGCCTTTTCTTTTACTTTGGGCTCAGGAATGTTCCAGAAAAGGCATTCTCATGATTTTAAAAAGAACAAAAACTTGTTGGAAAGAGGTTAAATTTACTTTCCTTAATTTGATCTTTCTCCTGGTGAAAGGTTTATTTGTAATCATGTGGAAGATGGATACAGCAGTAGTCATGCAATATACACCAGCCCGCTGATATAAAGCAATTCTACCCAGACTGTAAGTTTTTTGGGGGCAGGGATCATGTTGACTAACTGTTCGATTGCATCGAAGTGCTCAGGACACTGCTGTGCTCACAGAACACATTGAATGATCAATCAACCAATGATTGATTAATTGATTGATAGAATGCTTTTAAGTGGTCTGCAGATAGATCTAAGCGGCAAGTTAAAGTGGTTGGCAAATCCAGAATGTCTTTGAAATTAGTTGGAAAGCTCCGTGTCCAAAATATTTGGTGCGGGTAACTTTCTTGACCATCTTGTGATATTCAGATTTTTTTTTTCCTGCATCTACGCAGTACCTTCACTTGGCTATTCTGAAAGGGCCTTATCTGAGTCTCTAACTTTTGGGCTTTCATGAGAGCAACGGCATTGCATTGATGAGGAATCATAACGGTTCTTTGACTCCCTGTTTGAACACATTCATAATCAAGATATTAGCAAGTAGTTTTCGTCCTGAAAAATACTATAAACAGTCTTGGTTTGACCTTGTTAATGCAGGAGCACTTTAGTAATCTGTGCCTAATGATTTTTTACATTAAACCGCAGCTTGTGTTGGGCCCCTGTGAGTCTCAGTAATTTAAGAACAGTCATTTTGCACATTCCGATCCCATTATGTTACATTGTTACTGAATAAAGACTGGTATTATGTTGCTCCTATAAAGGGCAGAAGTGGCCTGAATTTTATCTGCTGAACGAATCAATCTGGATTATGTCAGTTGAAAAGAATTGTGGACTGCAGTCTCTAGCAGATGGGGGATATTTTAAAAATGTATCTGTTGGTTCTGAATACAGCAGCACAGATAATACCTTTGCAGTGACTGAAAAGTAGTTTTTCTCTCTTTTTTTCAATGAAGACTGTACCAATTATCATTTCAACATAAAGTATTAGGAGATCAATTGGGAACTGAATGCCATTTCCTAATGTTAATACAGTGTTTTAAGCTGACTTGACAGGCTGTCTAGGCTGTGGGAAAAAGACTGAGCAAATAATGAGTAAAGGGTTTAGAAAAAAGACAGAGGGTGGAGCTTGGCGAAGGATGTGAGCTATTCATCAACAACTCAACGAGGATGATGGAAATAATAAGTACTCCTTAAAAAAGGGGAAAGGTTTTTTTTAAAAAAAGCAATAGTTTCCCCCCTCCCCCTTTTTAGGAAAACATATTTAACCCTAACTTTGTACTACTCTCCGATTAGCTGATTTTAAACTTCCTGAAATCAGCAAATACCTTCCTTTGAAATGGATAGTGCACATTTAAACAGTATGCATTCTTTAGCAATCAGTTTAAGAAAACAGTGTCTAATTTCCTGTTCATTTGTGCAAATTTCTTAGCATGTGGCAGTGTCATTTAATATCTAAAGTACATTAATGCATTGCTTTAACACAGAAAAACTCAGACAAGTCCCCTGTGTGAAATAATTTGTGTGAACTCTGAACTGACCATGAATAAAATCAAGCTCCTATTATGTCCTTTATTTATATGGTTGAGAAAACCTTTGAAACATAAAACTTCTGTGGACACGGTATATGCATCCAGCGTGGTGCTTAAAATAAAATAACTTTGCTACGTTTTTGAGAGTTTCCGTGCAATCTTTTAGGGATTGTTATGCAACCTCTTCAAAATATTTACCTTAGAAATGAATAGGCTATTCTAATATTACTGTGCTCAGAGTTGCTAAATTTCTTATTCAACAGATCTAATTCCACCATCTGTAAAGTTCCCAATTTTATAATACTTATAAGCTGTTTCTAATCTATTTTTACTGCCGTGTTCTGTCCTGAAATGTCAAAGAGTGCAGAATAGGTCTTGGAATTAACATGACAGTTAAGAAACTTGGCAAGGTTTTACAACAGATTGTGACATTAACAAAAATACAAAGGGGAAGGGTGAAATTAACATTGCAGACACTATAAAAATCTATATGTCCATGAATGGGGCATTAAAAAAAATGTGATTTTTTACGCAGGTCCTATTAAATACAAATCTTTACCATGAAAAGAAATTTCCATAAGAAAAGGAACTTGCTAAAAAGTAATGCTGTAATCCATTCTGTGGAATGAACAACAGGTTTATATATCCTAGGTTAAGTAGGCATATGGTTGTTTCTGTTTGCCAAATTTTTAAGGTTTCTTTAATCTATGATAAAAACTGCTTTGAAAGCACTGAGAGCATTTTCTCACAGCTGCAAAAGAGATCATATGATAGATGTACCTAGGGGTGGGATCATTTGTTTAAATTCACAGATTATAAAATAAATCATGCTGGGCCTACTTTTTTTGTATTATCCTGAAAAGATGTGGAACAATGATATCTGGGAAAGTTCACGTTAGACTTTGTCCTTCTCAGCTGCTGTAATGGCACTTGGTTTGGCACTTGGAGGATGTTGCTGTACAGGGAGGGATAAATTTGCTTGTTTTGGAAAACTGGGGTGTCTTCGTGAAAAGGTTCACCGGAGACAGCTTGGTGTAATAGAAGGAAGTACGGGGGCGTTAGGAGTTAAAAGGTCTGGGTTCAGTGTCTATTCTTTTTAAAGTTTCGGTGGGATTTTGGGAGCGGTCTTTTCCGAATCTCAGTTTCCTTGTCTGTGAAATGGGGATGATACTCCCCCCTCACCCACTGATGCCAACAGGGAAATTATGGAGATAAAATGAGATAATAAATTGGAATAAAACAAGAAAGGCATGAAATAAGACAAAGGTATGGATCAGACTAAGCGGAGAGGGACTGTTTAAATGAAAGAAATAGGTTCAGGGGAAAAAAAACAGAATGTGTACTTTTTTTTTTACCATATTGAAAATTTAAGCTGCTCTCTACCTTCTGGCCACATATCAATCAATCAATCAAAGGTATTTATTGAATACCTAATGTGTGCAGAGCACTCTACTAAGGGCTACTAAGAACAATAGAAGAAGATTCCGTCCCTGCTCATCAGGAATTTACAGCCTAGCTGAGGAGATAAGCATAATGATTTGTCAATAGGAGCAAAAAATGCCCTGAACAGCCGTGAATAGCAAGAGGTAGAGAGCGTATATGTACCAAGATGGGATGATCCCTGGGAAGAAGAGCAATTAATTAGGGAAGCACTCCTGGAGGAGCATGACCTAGTGGAAAGGATCACGGGTCTGGGAATCAGAGGACCTGGGTTCTAATCCTGCCTCCACCATTTGTCTGCTGTATGACTTGAACAAGTCACTGTACTTGCTGCCTCAGTTACCTCATCTATAAAATGGGAATAAGACTTTGAACCCCATATGGGACCTGGGCTGTAGCTAGCCTGATGACATTAGATCTATCTCAGTGCTTAGAACAGTGCCTGGCCCAGAGAAAGAGCTTCAACAAACACTATTAAAAACAAAAACAAAGACCACCGAATGATTGAATTCCTACAAATCTCTGCCAATGCCTTGTAACCCCAGGGTTGGGTATCAGGTTTATAACCCTCACCTTGACTCATTATCTTGTGACTGGCAATGTGTAGTTGTGGGATAGTTACAGCCAGTAGCGTGCTTGTTCTTTCATTCCTGCTCTCACAGCCTTGAGGTACGAACCACAGACACTGACGGGTTGAAGGAAATGTTGAAGGGAGATTCACGGGGGCAGAAATGTAATTCACTCCCTTTGTGTGTTTCTGTTGGTTGCTGCTTCACAGTCATTAATTGTGCTATTCTAGTGAAAGTCTAAACTCATTTATTACTTTATCCACACTGGTTATTCTTAACCAACTAGTAGAGGGAGCATATTTTCCAAGTGAACAAGTGGGCAGGCCAACAGTGTATACACTACACCCACAACTTTGATTTTGAGTTCTGTTCTACTTGTGCCATAGCTTGGAGAGAAGGGATATGAGCCATTTTACAGAGCCAAACCTATTTATCTCTCCTTTCTCCTCTTTCCCTCCCGTTCTTCCTGTTTCTCCCTCTGTTTTCCCTTCTCTTTCCCTCTCACTCTTCCTTTTTCTCCTCTCCCTCTCTGTTTCCCCCCTTTCCCACTCATTCTTCTTGTTTCACTTTAGCCGCATTCTGCCCTTTTCTACTCCCTCTTCCTATCTCTCCTTTTCCCTTCTTGTGTTACTCCTTCTCGATTTCTCTTTCTCTATTTCTCCCTCTTTCCCCACGCTCCCTCTTTCTCTTTCCTAATCTTTTCCTCTCTCTCCCTCTCTATATAATGATAATAATAATAGCATTTATTAAGCGCAAAGCACTGTTCTAAGCACTGGGGAGGTTACAAGGTGATCGGGTTGTCCCGGGGGTGTGGGGGGTGGGGGCTCACAGTCTTAATCCACATTTTACAAGTGAAGTAACTGAGGCCCAGAGAAGTTAAGTGACTTGCCCAAAGTCACACAGCTGAAAAATCGCTGGTGAGATTTGAACCCATGACCTCTGACTCCAAAGCCTGGGCTCTTTCCACTGAGCCACACTGCTTCTCTTATATCTGTACACTTACACACTCTCACCCTTTCTCTATCCACACTCCCACTCTGTCTCAATCTCTACTCTCTTTTATTCATGTCATTTCTGCTTTACCTCCCATCGCTCTTTGTCCAGGGTCTCTAATCCTGAAAATGAAGGATCATTGCTTGGCAAGGTGAACATATGGCTCAAATCACCGCACTGCTTCTGGGCTCTCACAAAATCATTCTCAGGTATTACCCTAGCAGTCTGAAATGCGGACTCACTCTCAGGAGACAGATGGATCTCCAGGTGGCAAAGAAGAAACAGAAAGAAGAAGAAACATTCATGTTTTTCTCCAGTAGATGGCAATTTCCGTGCAGGAATGGGATGGCTTTTTTTGTTCACCTTCAATGTACTTTTAGAAAGAAATCAAATCTCAAGATGAAGTCTTCTACCTCTGGGGGCTGAAATGATGGTTCAAACTCCCTTCTTTGTATTAGCGGAGATTGATTAATCCAGACTACTAAAATCAATTAAACAAGGCTACTGCTTTGGCGTTGTGGATAGAGCATGGGTTCTAATTTCGTCTCCGCCACTTGTCTGCCGTGTGACCTTGGGCAAGTCATTTAACTCCTCTGTGCCTCAGTTACCACTCCTGGAAAATGGGGAGAGAGACTGTGAGCCCCACGTGGAACAGGGGCTGCGTCCAACCCAATTTGCTTGTATCCACCTTAGAGCTTAGTACAGTGCCTGTCACACAGAAAGTACTTAACAAATACCATATTATTATTATTACTATTATAAGTAGGACTACTGCTTTTAGAAACAACAAGGCCTAGAAGATAGAACACTGGCCTGGGAGTCAGAAGGAACAGGGTTCTAATTTTGGCTCTTCCACTACATGACCTTGGGCAAGTCACTTCACTTCTCTGTGCCTCAGTTCCCTCATCTGTAAAATGAGGATTAAGACTGTGAGCCCTATGAGGGACAGGGACTGTGCCCAACCTGATTATCTTGTATCTACCCCAGTGCTTATAGAAGGACTTAATAAATAAAACAATAATGATCATTATTATTAATAAAAACCATTAATTGATTGGCTAACACTATAATAATTTCCTCTGTGCAGATTCTTGGTCTTGGAGTCTCAAAACTGAGGTTTCCCTTTGGGAGACTTCTTTACTAAGGCTCTCCACCAACTCCTCACCTACTACTCTCCAGCTCACTTTCTTTGCTTTCCCCTAGTTCCCCTTCTAAAGGAACCTAATTTTCAATTCTCCCACCTCTGACTCCTTGCTCATGCAGATCCCCAGCCTGGAATTCCCTTCTACCCCAAATCTTCTAGACTACAGCTGTCTCTAATTTTCAGACTGTAAGTTTGCTGTGAGCAGGGAACATGTCTGCTAGTTTCTGTTGTATTGTACTCTCCCAAGCATTTAATGCAGTGCTCTACACATTGTAAGCGCTCAATTAATTCATTGATTCATCATTCATTCAAGCATTTTTATTGAGCACTTAACTGTGGGCATAGCACTATACTAAGTGCTTTGGAAAGTACAACAATACACAGACACATTCTCTGCCCATAATGAGCTTACAGTCTAGAGGGACATATCTTTGATTGATTTAAAGATCTCCTTGGATTCCCCCACTCCATTAAGCCTTTATTCCAGACACATCAGAGAGGACTTGACACTTATATGCTTTAATCATATCCTCAATATACAAAAATGTATTTACTTTCATTTGTGGATATTAAATTGACATATTTAGCTGTTCATTCATTTATTTTTTCAACTGTTTCACCTGATGTATTTGTCTTGCTAAATGTTTAGACTTGTTCTTTCAGTACCTGTAAGTCATTTTTTTCTTTTTTCTTTTTTTTTTTTTTGGTTTTACCAATTAGACTGCAAGCTTGAGGGCTGGGAATATGTGTTTTATTGATGTTGTGCTTAGTACAAGGGTCTGCACACAGTAAGTGCTCAACAAATAAAACTGATGGATTGATTGATTGTTGAACTTAGCACAAAGTTCTTGCCCAGAGTAAGTGCCTAAACAATTGAAGGACAGTTATATGTTGAAATACACAAACACACACATTTGTAAGCATGTGAAAAGAATAGGAATGTAGTTAGGGATCCAGGAAATTGGAAATTTGATGTCCAGGAGAGGCATATCCTGTTTTCTGTTGTCCTTGGGTGGTGGGGAACTTGGAGGGGTGGGGGTAGATGCATAACATTCTGGGGGTGTACCTTTGGTCAGTTTTAAATTTCTTGTTATTTACAGGAGCAATATGAATACAATTTGCTGCTTTCTACCCAGAACAATGGACTATAGATCTCCATTCTCTAACTTCAGTCACTCATTCATTCAGTTGTATTTATTTAGCGCTTACTGTGTGCCAAGCACTGGACTAAGCACTTGGGAGAGTACAACAACAAACAGACATAGTCCCTGCCCTTAATGAGCTCACAGTCTAGATGCCAGCTTATTGCAGGTGTGTGTGTTTGTGTGCAACACCACTGGCTTTTTAAAGCATCCAATTAGCTTGTCCCCCTACTACTGTATCGAGCTGATTTCCTACTACAATCCAGTCTGCACACTTCATTCCTCTAACACCACCTTACTCACTGAATCTTGATCCTATCTATCTTGCCACTGACTCCTTGCCCATATCCTTCCTCTGGCCTGGACCTCTCTCCCATTAACTATGATAGACCACCATTCTTTCCTTCTTCAAAGTCATATTAAAATCATTCCTTCTCCAAGAGTCCTTTCTGTTCATTCAGTGATATTGAGTGCTTACTACGTGCATAGCACTGTACTAAGTGCTTACCTACAAAGCTCTTTTTTCCCCTACTCTTTCTCCCTTCTGCATCGCCTATACACTTGTGTCTGTATTCTTTAAGCATTTGATATTCACCCCACCCTCAACCTCACAGGACTTATGTGCATAGCCATAATTTATATTAATATCTGTATACCTGTCTAGATTGTAAGCTCCTGTTGGGCAGGGAATGTGTCCCTCTAGGCTATAAGCTCATTTTAAGCAGGGAAGGTGTCTGTTTACTGTTGTATTGTACACTCCCAAGTGCTTAGTACAGTGCTCTGCACACAGTAAGTGCTCAATAAATATGACTGAGTGAATGAATGTATACCAACTCTGTTGTATCGTACTCTCCCAAATGGTTAGTACAGTGAGTGCTTAAATACGATTGCTGGATTGATGGTGTGTGTTTGAGTGTGTGTGTGGTAGAGAGAAAGAGGAGGGGGGTAGAATGAGGAATAGAAGGAAGGAAGAAGAAAGAGGAATGGAGGGAGTGAGAGAGAGGAAAGGATTGAGTCGAGGACAAAGAGAGAGGAAAAGAGAAAGTGTGCACTGTTCATTGGGTTCCAAAACGATGCTGTTGGTGGTGAGGTACTTAGAACAGTGTGGAAGTGTGGCTAATGAGAAATGGACAAGCCCTTCCACATTGTTGGCAGAGAAAAATTGGCTCTTGCTACATGTTTCAGTTTTTAGCCACAGAACCTTGTAGCATTTTCATTTCAAATACACATGAAATGAAACGTCCTTTGTGAGCCCGTTGCAGTGGCTAATGGTGTTTCCATGTGGCGGGGAGGCTGAAAAGACCCAAATGTTACCAGTTATATGCCAGATTGGCCAGTCTGCTTCCGCTGTTTCCCAGCATTCCTCAGCCACCCTTCAGGGCTTGAAGTTATTCTTTGCTCTGTATTTTTCAGTATTTCTTCTGCCCAATTTTCTTGAAATCACCTATGTTAGCTTACCACACAGCAACTGTTCAGCTCTCCTTCTCTCTTATGTCTTTCACTTGAATCCAAACCAGCATGGCTATTTCAGGGGATAGAGTGAGACTGGTAGACTGGTTGTTTGGGCATTTGCCTGTTCAGCTGGTAAGTGAGTCAGGGCATGCTGGGAAGAAGCTGGGTGAGCCGGGCAGAGCAGCCTGCAGCAGAATGGTGGCAATCCTTCTGCTTGGCAGCTCTCCAAAGGGGAAAAGTACATACACAGAGAGAGGAGACTGACGTTTCTCCAGTTCTGGCTTAAAGGGAGGATACCTGCAGATGGGAAAAAGAAACCAAAGTTTCTCCCTTTCAGATCAGGTCCTTGAAGAAGCAACTCATCAGAGGGAAAAGAGGAGCTCCCTCGGGCTCGCCAATTGAGGCAGGCTTCTTGTTGCTTCAACATGTGAGCCTAGCCACCTGCCCTCTTATGAAAAAAATCAGATCATGAGCCTGTACCATAAGTAGAGGTCATCCCGGGTACAGTGGTGGAAA
Source organism: Tachyglossus aculeatus (assembly GCF_015852505.1). Lineage (NCBI taxonomy): Eukaryota > Metazoa > Chordata > Mammalia > Monotremata > Tachyglossidae > Tachyglossus > Tachyglossus aculeatus. Next base: position 62,606,892 of record NC_052076.1, on the reverse strand, counting down.
AGGTAGCAGAAAAGGGCTGAATCAGTCAGACAATCAATGGTATTTATAGAGCACTTACTGTTTGCAGAGCAATGTACTAAGGTAGATTTGGTAGACATGATACCTGCCCACAGGAAGCTTGCTGTTGACAGAAAGTAGCCCTTCATCTGTCTCTGCCCATTTCCAATCTCTACTACGGGAGCAAACATTTTCCTTGTTCTGGGTTTCCATCCCTCCAACCCCAACATGCTGAGTATGGAAGTAGAGTTGGGGTGGAGGGTTGCGGGTGGTGAGTCCTGGTTGCTCTTCTGGGCTGCAGAAGAACTCCTGGGGACCACGTTGTTGTCACTGGGGTCAAAGGTTGGGTGGGATTGGGCACCGGTGCCATGCCCGGAGGGAGGGTGGCCACTGAAGACACTTCGGAAGACCGGATAACCCTTTTCCAAGACTTCCAAATATAATGATGACGATGCAATCTCCCATCGAGAAAGACGGCTGCAACAGAGTTTGCTGTTCACACTCTCACTTGCCTGCCTGCTGTGTTCCTTCTGGAACCAGGAGTGGAAAAAGCAAGTCACTGGGCTAGGCAGTAGCGCAGCACAGTGTGGAAGGCACACAATCTATTTTTATGTGCAGGATCCACCCAGCAGAAGCAGCATGGCTTAGTGGAAAGACCACGGGCCTGGGAGTCAGAAGGACCTGGGTTCTAATCCCAGCTCCGCCACCTGCCTGCTGTGTGACCTTGGGCAAGTTACTTAACTTCCCTGGGCCTCAGTTGCTTCATCTGGAAAATGGGGATTGAGACTATGAGCCCCATGTCGGACAGGGACTGGGTCCAACTTGATTAGCTTGTATCTACCCCCACGGTTAGAACAGTGCTTGAGACATAGGAAGTGCTTAACAAATACTACTGTTACAATTAATAATAATGATAATTAGTAGTAATAATAATAATAATAATAATAGTAAGGGCACAATGATAGTAGCATAGTGCTGATGATATTCCATAGCACCTTGATCAATCTTGAAAGTTGTTTTTTTCACTGGACTAGCAAGAAGGATCTCACAGACACACACACACACACACACACACACACACACACACACACACACACACACACACACACACATGCCCCACCCTCCCACCGCCGGGACTGTCCCACATAAAACTGCCTAATTAGCCACCAGATGCCTGAAGACTCTTTTCTTCCATATTTTTTCCTACCCGCTTGTCTCTGTAGCAACTCTGGGAAGGGTATGGGATGGCAGCTGCCTTGGGCAGAGGGGTTAGTGGTGAGAGACGGGAGGAAAACACACTGAGAAGAGGCGGAATCCAAAACCAGCACCCTTACTCCGGTGTAAATCAAGGTTATGGCATTGCCAACCACTGAAGATGTATTTTAACCAGACAAAATTAAGATGAGTGAGTTGATGGAGAAAATGTCTATCTACCTGTAGAGTCAGACAGTATCTCAATATCAGTGTTTTTTTGTTTTTCATGGTATTTGTTAAGTGTTCACTGTGTGCCAGACAATGTACTACACACTGCAGTAGATATAAGCAAATCAGGTTGGATAAAATGCCTGTCACATTTGGGGCTCATAGACTTAATCTTCATTTTATAGATGAGGAAACTGAGGCATAGAGAAGTTAAATGACTTGCCCAGGGTCACACAGCAGACAAGTGGTGGAGTCAGAATTAGAACCCAGGTCCTTCTGACACCTAGAACCATCGTCTATCCACTAGGCCATGCTGTTTCTCTAGTATTTTCTAGTTTTTGAGATTCTAAAGTGGGCAAAGAACATTTGGGAAAGAACAATGAAAATGAAAGCCACAGTACTCATAATTGTATTTCCGCTGGGTGGACATTAGGGTTGTCCTGTGTTTGAACAAACTGCTGCTCTTGGTGAGACAGCAATATCAGCCACTCTGGGGAGGTTTCAAGAATAAAGTAGCTTTTGAGAAGCCTATACACTACAATTTGTAGCTTTAGTGGTTCATACAGGTGAGGAATATGATTGCTTTTCAGGTTCAGTATGCCTAAATTTAATGATAGCATCACATCTGAACTTAGTTGTCCTACTGCAGAGAGAATGAGGCTTTTATTCTTCACTGGCAGAATAGAAATAACTGAGGATGTTGGAGGGAAGACAGGTGAACAAAAGATCATCATAATAATAATAATGTTGGCATTTGTTAAGTGCTTACCATGTGCAAAGCACTGTTTTAAGCGCTTGGGGGGATACAAAGTGATCAGGTTGTCCCACATGGGGCTCACAGTCTTAATTCTCATTTTACAGATGAGGTCACTGAGGCTCAGAGAAGTTATGTGACTTGCCCAAGGTCACACAGCAGACATGTGGCAGAGCCAGGATTCTAACCCATGACCTCTGACTCCAAAGCTCGGGCTCTTTCCACTGAGCCACGCTGCTTCTCTATAATAGATAAGTCACTATCCAGCTTGCCAATAATAATAATGATGATGGTATTTGTTAAGCACTTACTATGTGCCATGCACTGTTCTAAGCACTAGGGTAGATACAAGGTAGTAAAGTTGTCCCATGTGGGGTTCACGACTGTGAACCATTTTACAGATGAGGTAACTGAGGCACAGAGACGTTAAGTGACTTGCCCAAAGTCATACAGCTGATGTGGTGGAGCCAGGATTAGAACCCATGGCCTCTGACTCCCAAACCTGTGCTCTTTCCACTAAGCCATGCTGCTTCTCTGCATCTCCTTAAAGATGGAATGTGCAGTATGATAGAAAACATTTGATATATCCCCATTATAGGGAGTGCAAAAACATGACTTTTCATGACATCATGCTCACCTCACAGTTGTTCATTTTTTGATGGTGAGACCAGCGCACCTTCTTTTTTATTATTTTTATTTTTTAATTGGTAAATAAATTTCCCCTCTGCTTGTCATAGTCCTCGCTAGATGGGTTACCCAATAGTATGCTGAGAGTCATGCGACTTTGTCCTGGAACTTGACTCAATAGTGAAAAAATACATCTAATTATTTGGTCAATAGTAATTATCATGATCCTTTTTGGCCCCTCCAAGGAGGTCAGAATATGTAGCAAATTCATTTTCAGGAGTGTTTTCCTAGGTGGATGTAACTTTTTATTGAACACATCCAGAGATCTGGAAACCTGGTGCTTTAAAATTGTGAGTCCCCGGATGGACTACCATGTTAATACAGGCACTCATCCTAGATGACCTGGATTACTCCATCAGCCTTCCTGTCGACCCTCTAGCCTCTGGCCTCTCCCCACTCCAGTCCATACTTCACTCTGCTGCCCTGATCATTTTTCTACAGAAACGTTCAGGAAACATCACCCCACTCCTCAAAAACTGCAGTGGTTGCCCATTCATGTCCGCATCAAGCAAAAACTCCTCACCATTGACTTTAAAACACTCGATCACCTTGAGCCCTCCTGCTTCGCCTCGCTACTCTCCTTCTACAACCCAGCCCGCGCCCTTCCCTCTTCTAAAGCTAATCTTCTTATTGTGCCTTGATCTTGTCTTTCTGGCTGCCAACCCCTCACCCATGTCCTGCCTTTGGCCTGGAACACCCTCCCACCTTAAATCTGTCAGACAATTACTCTCCCCCACTCAAAGCCTTATTGAAGGCATATCTCCTCCAAGAGGCCTTCCCTGACTAAGCTCCCCCTTTCCTTTTCTTCCACTCCCTTCTGCATCACCCTGACTTGCTCCCCTTTTTCTTCCCCTCTCCCAGCACTTATGCACATATCTGTACTTTATTTATATTAATGTCCGTGTCCCCCACTGTAGACTCTAAGCTCGCTATGGGTAGGGAATGTATCTGTTTATTGTTGTATTGTGTTTGTTCTCCCAAGCATTTAATACAGTACTTTGCACACATTAAGTGCTCAATAAATACAACTGAATGAACGAATGAACGACAGAGACTAATTCCCAATTGTGGATTTTTTCCCAGTACTTCAGTGCTCTGCACATTGAAAACGTTTTATGCTATTGCTACAATTACTTCATCGAGAAATTGTTCTAGTACCAGGATGCAGAGATCTATTCATTGTTATATGACAGAGTTCATATTTGAGCTTAACTTTACGATCTCCTAAAATCAGGGTCTAATGAGCTGTGATGCAGGTTACTAGGGAGACTGTGAAGGTTTCTTTTCTCCTAATGATTAGGTATAGGAGAGACACCGCTCTAGTCATTCCTCTGGTTTCCCCATCTAGACTGTAAGCTCCTTGTGGGCAGAGATCATGTCTACCTACTATATTGTATTGTTCTCTCCCAAATGCTCTGCAGAGTGCTCTGCATAGAATAAGTGCTGAGTAAATACCATTGATCTATTGATTGATTGAGGGTGAGTTGGGTGTAATTCTGCCTGAAAGCGAGGAGGTAGACTACATGATTCTAGAAGAACTTCCAGGTCAATGATTCTGTGGTTCATGGTTTATTTGAAACTTCAAACTTGATCCAACCTTGGCTTCACTGACGCTGTCCTCTCTTAGTTCTTCTCCTATTTCTCTGATCACTCCTTCTCAATTTCTTTTGCTGGCTCCTCTTCTGCCTCCCGCCCTCTGAAACTGGATCAGTCCTAGGTCCCCTTCTATTCTCCATCTATATCCATGCCCTTGGAGGAGTCATTTGCTTCCATGGCTTCGACTATGTGGATAATTCCCATATTTACATCTCCAGCCCTGACCTTTCGCATTTCCTATTCTCCATCTATACCCACTCCCTTGGAGAAGTCATTTGCTTCCATGGCTTCGACTATGTGGATAATTCCCATATTTACATCTCCAGCCCTGACCTTTTGCATTTCCTCCTGCCTTTAGACGCCTCTATCTGGATGTCCTGCTAATGTCTCAAACTAAACATTTCTAAAAGTGAACTCTTATCTTCCCACCTAAGCCCTGTCCTCCTGCTGTCTTTTCCATAATCCGTAATTGTATACAATAATAATAATGATGGCATTTATTAAGTGCTTATGCTTACTATGTGCAAAGCACTGTTCTAAGCACTGGGGAGGTTGCAAGGTGATCAGGTTGTCCCACGGAGGGCTCACAGTCTTAATCCCCATTTTGCAGATGAGGTAACTGAGGCCCAGTGAAGTTAACTGACTTGCCCAAAGTCACACTGCTGACAATTGGCAGAGCTGGGATTTGAACCCATGACTTCTGACTCCAAAGCCCTTGCTCTTTTCATTGAGCCACACTGCTTCTCAGTTTCAATACCAGTTACAATGCCACCATCCTCCTCTATCTCAAAAGTCCATAACCTCGGTGTTGTCTTCAACTCATCCCTCTCATTCCACCCACATAGTCTGTCACCAAATTATGTTAGTTCAACCTCCATAACATTGCTAAAATCCACCCTTTCCTCTCCATACAAACTTCTGCCACATTAATCCAAGTACTTATCCTATCCCACCTTGACTCTGCTTTGCACACAGTAAGCACTCAATAAATACAGTTAATAATAACAGTCTGCCTCCTCGCTGACCTCCCTGCCTCCTGTCTCTCCCCACTCCAGCCCATCCTTCACTCTGTTGCATGGACCATTTTTTCTAGAGAAACAGCATGGCTTAGTGGAGAGAGCATGGGCTTTGGAGTCAGGGGTCATGGGTTCAAATCCCAGCTCTGCCAATTGTCAGCTGTGTGACTTTGGGCAAGTCACTTAACTTCTCTGTGCCTCAGTTCCCTCATCTGTAAAATGGGAATTAAGACTGTGAGCCCCCCATGGGACAACCTGTTCTCCTTGTAATCTCCCTAGCACTTAGAAAAGTGCTTTGCACGTAGTAAGCGCTTAATAAATGCCATCATTATTACTATTAAAACAAATTCCAGGTCAAGAACAGTGATTTGCACATAGTAAGTGCTTAACAAATACCATCATTATTATTATTATTATTATTCAGTCCTTGCCTCCTCATTCCTTAAAAGCCTACAGAGGCCCCTCATTTATCTCCATGTCAAACAGAAACTCTTTACAATCAGTTTTAAAGCATTAAATTAGCTCGCCCCATCCTTCCTCACCTGACTGCAAACTTTCCTTCTTTAGCGCCAGTTTGCTCACCGTTCCCTGATCCCATCTGTCTCGCCTCCGATGTCTTTTGCACAATTCTCCCCCTGTTTTGGAACTCCTCGCTCAACATATATGCCAGATCTGATTATTCACAGCTTTGCCACTTATTCCCAGGCTCCACCCCATGTCTGTTGTGTGCCCTTGAGCAAGTCATTTCACTTTTCTATGCCTCAGTTACCTAATCTGTAAAATGGGGATTGAAACTGTGAGCCCCAAGAGGGACAGGGGCTGTGTCCCACCTTATTTGCATATATTCACCCCAGCACTTAATACAGCGCGTGGAACATAGTAAGTGCTTAACAAATATTATCATTATTATTATAATCATCACTCTGATTACCTTCAAAGCATTTTTAAGTTCTTATCCTCTCCAAGTGGCCTTCTCTGACTACGCTCTATTTTCCCTTGCTCCCTCTCCCTTGTGTCATCTATAAACGTAGATCTGTGACCTTTGGTCATTTGATATTTGCTCCACCCAAAATGTCTTATGCACCTAACTCTATATATTAAAAATATTTATATTAATGTTTGTCTCCCCCTCTAGACTGTTTGCTCATTGTGAGCAGGGAACATGTCTACCAACTCTGTTGTATTGTACTCTCCCAAGTGCTTAGTACAGTCCTCTGCAGGTAGTAAATTCTCAACAAATACCACTGATTGATTGATTTGAATCATTCCTGCGTTATGCCCCTGACTGTAAAGAGGCTGGCAGGAACTAAGCCATGCTAATTTTAGGTCTTTAGGGAAATGTAATAACGATGAAACAACCAGTTTGAATTATTCAGCTGGAGGAAGTATCAGTGACTCTAAGCATAGCCCTGATCCTCAATCCCAAGGAGACAATGGCCTGGATTGAGTAATAGGGCCCTGGGACAAGGCTGACAGGACTTAGTTCCAGTGTACTGTAGTAGTTGTGACATTGTGAAGTTGGTAGTTGTGAAGCAGCAGGTCCTAGTGGAAAGAACACAGGCCTGGGAGTAAGAGGACCTAGGTTCTAATCCTGGCTCCACCACTTGTCTGCTATGTGACCTTGGATAAGTCACTTACCTTCTCTGTGCCTCAGTTCTCTTATCTGTAAAATGAGGATTCAATACCTATTCTCCCTATTACTTAGACTCTGAGCCCCGTGTGGGAGAGGGACTGTGTCCAACATAGTTATCTGGAATCTATCCCAGAGTTTGCTACAATGTTTGGCGCATAGTAAGTGCTTAACAAATACCACAGTTACTATTAGCTATGATATGTTCAGGGGAAACAATGGGATTCATTCAGTCAGTCGTATTTATTAGGCACTTACTGTGTGCAGAGCACTGTATTAAGTGTTTGGGAAAGTACCATACAGCAGTAAAGAGTGATAATCCCTGCTCACAATGAGCTCACAGTCTAGAGGGATGGCCAGTAGGTTCACAAAAAATATTAGAGGGTAAAATTAAGGATGTTAGAAGTGAATGCATACATAGTGCTTTCACGTCCATTCTACTATTTAATGTTCACAACAGTCTTGAGAGTTCAGGAGAGGTCATTATCATTGTCCCCACTGTACAGATTATCATCAGTGGTATTTATTGAGTGCTTATTATGTATAGAGTGCTGTACTAAGTGCTTTGGAAAGCACAATGCAACATGGTAGATATAGTCCCTCCCCACAATGAGCTCACACTCTAGAGAAGCAATATTGCTTAGCAGATAGAGTCAGAAGGACCTGGGTTCTAACCCCAGTTCAACCACATATCTGCTGTGTGATCTTGGGTAAATCACTTAACTTCTCTGGGCCTCAGTTACCTCATCTGTAAAATGGGGATTAAGAGTGTGAGCCCTATGTGGGACAGAGATTGTGTCCAACCAGATTAACGTGTATCTACCATGGAGCTTAGAACAGTGACTGGCACATAGTAAGCACTTAACAAGTACCATAATAATAATTATCATTATTATTATTGTTATTGTAAGACAATGATACACAGAGCGGTAATGGGGCTTTCCTGAAATAACGCAGCCAGCCAGTGGCAGAAGTGGGACTAGAATCCAGGTCTTCTGACTCCCAGCTCTACACCATGTGATTAAATGTGAAGGAGATCAGTTGACATCAGTTGACATCTCAAAGCTTGCTCTGGTGCTGTTGACAGAGATAGAATGCTAGGCTGAATGGACCACTGGTCTAATGTTATCAACCAATGGTATTTATTGAGGTTATTGTATGCACAACTCTGTACTAAGTGCTTGGGAAAGGACCATAAAATAGAGTTGGAGGACATGTTCCCTGCTCATAACAAGCTTGCAGTTTACAGCGGGGAGACAGACATTAAATTTCAGATATGTACGTCAAGTGCTGGGAGAGAGAGGATGGGTTGAATATCAACCCCTTTTAGACTGTGAGCCTGTTGTTGGGTAGGGATTTGTGGCTGAATTGTACTTTTCAAGTGCTTAGTACAATGTTCTGCACAGAGTAAGCGCTTGACAAATACAATTGATTGAATGAATGAATGAAAGTACTTAGAGGGTACTGTCATTTCTTATGCCTTTCAACTCTAACATATCATTTGAGTGGAAATTTCCCTGGCCAATTTTCTCCCCCTTTTCAGGCAGCCCCTCATCTCACTCTTACTTGATCGATTGGACTTATAATGTTTTTCAGTATCATCAACAGGATGGCTGTGTTCAAAGGGCAAATGAGGAGAGAAAACTTATCCTCTGAGCCCCAGGGATGTAACCAGGAGGGAGGGTCACGAGCCATTACCAAGCGACCGACAGCTGCAACCAGGGTGACTGCATTAACCCCACGCTAATTCAGTTAAAGTTTCAATGGTGATTATAAATCCCATACCTGGAGCAAATAGAATATCGGTTTGGGCAATCTGACCTGCTGCCAGTCACTGAATATTAGGAACTGAGTTCAGGACCCCTCTCAGGTTCGCACCTGGAGAGTTTCCAGTACTCTACCAGTCTCGGCTACTGGAGGGAGAGTCAAGCAGAGGCCTACCCATTCCATTCCTAGCTTGGGTAGTGGCTAGCAAGTGGAAGGCAATCTGCTACAATTTTAAACTCACCTGTGCAGGGCAGCAGCAGCAGCAGCAAGGGAGAGAGTTGAGGGTGGAGACTTGTTTGCTGCGTGGAAGAAAGCAATGGTAAACCACTTCCACATTTTTACCAAGAAAGCTCTATAGCTACACTACCAGCATGACTGCAGATGGAGAGTGGGTCGTTCTGGGAGAGATGTATCTGTGGTGTCGCTATGGGTCGGGAAATGATGCATATGAAGAGTTCAGAAGAGGCATCCCAAGTCCTCATATACATGCAACTATACTTGAATTCCCAGGTAATGATAATTATCGGGGTATTTGTTAAACAATTCCTATGCACCAAGGACTATACTAAGCTCAGGGGTTGATTCCAGACAATCAGGCCAGACATTCATTCATTCAAACAATCAATCATATTTATTGAGTGCTTACTGTTTGCAGAGCACTGTACTAAGAACTTGGGAAGTACAAGTCGGCAACATATAGAGACGGTCCCTACCCAACAACGGGCTTACAGTCTAGAAGGAGGAGAACAGACAGAGTTCCCACATGGGGCTCACATTCTAAGAGGGAGGAAGAACAGGTATTGAATCCCATTTTACACAAGGGGAAACTGAGGTCAAGACAAGGTAAGTGACTTATCCAAGGCCACACGCAGGCAGGTGGTGCAGTTGGCATTAAAACCCAGGTCCCCTGACTCTCAGACCTACAATCTTTCCAGGAGGCCCCTCTGCTGGGAATGTGATGTTTGTGGAGAAGAGCAAGAGGCAAAACTGAACTATCCAAAAGGGCACTGCTGGCTGGAATAGTCTGAATCCAGGCGCGGGAACAAACTCAATGTGCAAAGAACAAAAGTGATATCCCAACTGAGTGAGCTTTCAGAGTCACCAAAGAAGCCCAGCCAAAATCTCCAGAATTTAGGGATTCAAGTACATTTTGACGGCTTCTCCCGGAAGGAGGGATGAGACTTTGGTTAGCATTCCCAGATGTTCTAAGGTTTGCATCAGGCTGGCGGACGATCGTCCTCATAAGGCGAGGGTGGGAATCCAGGTCTGGCCACATGAGGGAGCCCAATACCCGCAAATGGCTTTTAAAAATCTTGAAATATTGGAAGTTTGCAGAGAGTCAGTTGGCAGGCTGTAGAAGGCAAAGGACAGACTTGCTTTCCACAATAGAAACTATTCAAAGAGAAAGGGGACTGTGGTGGTGGTGGGGGCGGGGGAGAAGAGAAGGAGGAAGAGAGAGAGAGAGCAGTTCTTAATACTAGAGACATTAGGTCCCATAATTGAGTTATTTATGATGATGTCTAGGGAGTGGTTATTTTGCTCTCTACAAGTCTCCACCCTCTGGAATCAAACAAAGATTCTGCTCTATGACCTCCCAGTGTCATTTAATGTCCTCTTTCCCCTGCTCCTCTGAGCCATGGCAGGAAGACATTTCCCTTTCAGTAGTCTTTGACATCAGCCTTCCCCTTCCCCACGGTTTGATAGCTCAGCCTGCTCATTCTCACAATATGAGATTACTCTTGGAGACTCCAGAATGCCGAAGGCTCCCATTACATACTGTACCTGTCAAGGAGCTTCTGCTGCTTTACAAGCAATATGATCCACACACCCCATGCAAAATTGAAAGCGTGTGCATCTGGACTGAATTAAGTATCCCACCAACTTGACTTGCGGCCCCTGGCAGGTGATTTATGGGGTGATTACTGAATACTTGGGCTTGAGGAATTGAAATCTTCTTTTTTCCAAGGATGACCCACTCACGTTGGTGAATGTGGGAGTGTGCCTGATACTTGAATGCAGGTGAGGGGAAAAATACAGTCCAGTCCCTGAACCGGATCCAGCCTGCCAATCAGTTTAATACAGGCCAAGGGAAGATCTGGGCTGCCAAAGTATTTGCCAAAGCGCTGTACCTTCCAGTGAGTGGTGCATCCCTGCTTATGAGCCTACCATAGATACAGTCAGTAAATAAGCAGTATGGCCTAAATAAGTCAGAGGTATTTATTGAACACTTACTATTGCCTGAGCACTATACGGAGAACTTGGGAGGGTTAAGCGCTTAGTACAGTGCTCTGCACACAGTACGTGCTCAATAAATACGATTGAATGAATGATAATGATCATATTTGTTAAGCACTTACTATGTGCCAAACACCATTCTAAGCTCTGGGGTAATACTGATGGTATTGGTTAAACACTTACTATGTGCCAAGCTCCTTTCTAAGTTCTGGGGTAGATACAAGGTAATCAGGTGGTCCCACGTGGGGCTCACAGTCTTAATCCCCATTTTACAGATGAGGTAATTGAGGTGCAGAGAGGTTAAGTGATTTACCCAAGGTCACACAGCAAACAAGTGGTGGAGCCGGGATGAGAACCCACGACTTCTGACTCCCAAGCCCGGGCTCTTTCCACTAAGCCATGCTGCTTCCAGAGAAGTGAAGTGACTTGCCCAAGGTCACACAACGGAGCTGGGATTAGAACACAAGTCCTTCCGACTCCCAGAGTACAATACAGTGGAGTTGGCAGACATGTTCCCTGCCCATAACAAGCTTACAGTCTAGAGGGGGAGATGGATATTAATATGAAAGAGAAAGTGATTTATAACGGGATGAACACAGGACTGGAGATTCAGGAGACATGGCTTCTAATCCTGGCTCTGTCACTTGCCTGCTGGGTGACCTTAGGTAAATCACTTAATTTCTCTGTGCCTCAGTTTCCTCATCTGTAGGATGGGGAGCAAATACCTGTTCTCACAAACTGTGAGCAAATAGTGAGAGAGGGACAGTATCCAATTTATCTTGTATAATCATCATCAATTGTATTTATTGAGTGCTTACCATGTGCAGCATTGTACTAGGCATTTGAGGAAGTACAATGTAACAGAGTTGGTAGATGTGTTCCCTGTCCACAACAATTTTACAGTCTCGAGTGTGAGGCAGAAGGAAAGGTAGGGTATAAGGAGGAAAAGTAGGGTATAAGAATATGAACATACATACTGTGGGGCTGAGGGTGGATGAACCCTCGTGGCTCAGTGGAAAGAGCATGGGCTTGGGAGCCAGAGGTCATGGGTTCGAATCCCGGCTCCGCCACTTATCGGCTGTGTGACTTTGGGCAAGTCACTTAACTTCTCTGTGCCTCAGTTACCTCATCTGTAAAATGGGGATAAGATTGTGACCCCCCCCCGTGGGACAACCTGATCACCTTGTATCCCCCCCCAGTGCTTAGAACAGTGCTTTGCACATAGTAAGCGCTTAATAAATGCCATTATTATTATTATTATTATGAACATCAGGTGCTTAAAAGGGCATACAACCAAGGGCACCACCAGTGCTTGGCACATAGTTCCACAACAGTCCACAGACAACAGACAAGTTCCCTGCCGCTGAGGAGTCTACAGTTGAGTAGGAGAAACTTACCAATTCCCAAAGTCCTTTGACAATGAAACACCACATCTCATCCAGTTCGATTCCAACTGGAAAGTAGCACTGGCCAATTTGGTTTGCAAATCAACCCTGAAAGATACTAAGTACAACGAGAAACCTGCCAAGGAGTCCAAGACAATTTTACAGTCTCGAGTGTGAGGCAGAAGTTGAAATAAGTACAGATAGGAGAAAAAGTAGGGTATGAGGATATGAGCATACATATTGTGGGGCTCAGGGTGGGAGAATGTCAGGTGATTTAAAGGGCATACATCCAAGGGCACCACCAATGCTTGGCACATAGTGACCACTTAACCAATACACAATTATGATTATTACGGTTAGTATTATTATCATCATTATTACCTCACACACCTGGCTGCTCCCAAGTTTGCTGTGGACAGAGGTTGTTAAATGCAGCTGTGTCTGACTCGGACCCTGATAAGGTCTGCAGGTGTCTGCCCTTAGATGTTTTCAGTATTCCCCTTCCCATCACCCCAGCCTCCTCTCACCCTCATGGCTAGGAGTGATTTGTGATTTGCCTCAAAATGCCATAAGTGGCCTGGGGCTGAGGTGAGTCGCCCAACCTTGCCCTGATGGGTCTCTTGGACTCCTTGGCAGGTTTCTCATTGTATTTAGTGTCTTTTGGGGTTCATTTGCAAACCAAATTGGTCCGCACTACTTTCCAGTTGGAATCCAACCAGATGAGATGTGGTGTTTCGTTGTCAGAGGACTTTGGGAACCAGTAAGTTTCTCCTACTCGACGGTAGACTCCTCAGCGGCAGGGAACTTGTCATTTTCTTTTACTATTCTCCTCCTGAAGACTGTGAGCCCCATGTGGGACATGGACTGTGTGCAACCTGATTAACTTATATGTCCTTTAGACTGTAAGTTCTTTATTGGCAGGGAACATTTCTGCTAATTCTCTTCTATTGTACTCTCCCTAAGTGCTTACTACAGTGCTCTGCATGTAGTATATGCTAAATAAATGCCATATTTTGCTTGATTGGTTGGTTGTCTATCCCAGAGGTTAGTAAAGTGCCAGGCACATAGTAAGTACTTAACAAATAACATAAAAAAGAAGGGAATAAAGTTAATTTCTGGCTTTTAAACACAGCAGAGTTCTGCAGGTCTTCGCTAACTTGACTAAATGATGGGTTCTCTGCACTAACTCTTCATTGTCTTACTTTTGCAGTTTATCTGTTTTGGGTAGGGAGCATGATTTTACCATCTCTGTTATTCTGTATTCTCCCAAGCTCTTAGTGTACAGTGTTCTGAATATTGTAAGTCCTCCAATACAATGGATAGATGGATTGACTGAGACACGCTTAGGATGGCAGTGTGATTTAAAAACTTGGGTTCACCAATTTAAGGCAGTTACTCATCTGCAAGAAACAGACCTTGTCCAATCAATCAATCCTATTTATTGAGCACTTCCTATGTGCATAGCACTATACTAAGCACTTGGGAGAGTACAATACAACAGAATTAGCAGGCACGTTCCCCGCCCATAATGAGTTTACAGTCTAGAGGGAGTGGTAGAAATTAATACCAATTGAGAAAACAAAACAATGAAATGAAGGGTAATAATGATGGAATTTATTAAGTGCTTACTATGTGCAAAGCACTGTTCTAAGCACTGGGGAGGTTACAAGGTGATCAGGTTGTCCCATGCGGGGCTCACAGTCTTAATCCCCATTTTCCAGATGAGGTAACTGAGGCACAGAGAAGTTAAGTGACTTGCCTAACGTCACACAGCTGACAGTTGGCAGAGCTGGGATTTGAACCCATGACCTCTGACTCCAAAGCCCGTGCTCTTTCCACTGAGCTGTGCTGGGTAGACTGTGAGCTCCAGGTTGGAAGTGAACTGTGTTTGATGTGATTGTATTTTATCGACCCTAGTGCTTGGCACAGCTGATTGTCTAGAAAGCACTTAAGAAATACCACAGAGTTCTGGTTCCTAGTTAAACTGATTTCTTCATTTTAAGCCACATGATCAAATGCAGTGCACTACACTATGGGGTAATAATAACAATTGTAGTATTTGTTAGGGCCTTCTGTGAGCACAGCACTCTACTTAGCACTGGGTTAAATGCAAGGCAATGAGGTCAGACACAGTTTGTCACACATGGAGTTCCCCTAAAGCTTTTTGAACCGTTATATCATGAATTTGATCAAAGTTTTCATCTCTTGATAATCATTCTATTCCTTGACAAGATTGGATAGTAGAATATTCTTTTCCTGCTCAGCAGCCTCAAATGTTGATCAGATTTGTCCATCTGGCTCCTCGCAATTCTTCTTTGCTACCAATTTTAACTTGCCCTTTTATTGAAAATGGCATTTTTTATTTCAAACAGCTCTTCATTATTGATTGCGGTATTATCCATTTTTTTAGTTTCTTAATCAATGTTCCGCCTTTTCATTGGAATCTGCTCTCTGATGTGAGAGGACAGCTAATCCCCCACTAATGGTGCACTCTGTTCCCCATCTGGGCCAGCAATCAATCAATCATTTATTGAGCGCTTACTGTGATCAGAGCATTGTACTAAGCATGTGGGTGAGTACATTATAACAGAGCGTTCCCTACCCACGATTGGAAGTGTCCAACAAATACCACCACCTCAGTTAAACTGGTGTCTATGAGACACAGTGTGGCCTCATGGAGAGAGACCGGGCCTGTGAATCAGAGAACCTGGGTTTTATTCCCAGCTCCACCACTTACCTGCTGTGTGACTTTGGCAAATGCACTTAGCATCTCTGTGCTTGTTTCCTCATCTGGAAAATAGAGATTAAAACCTTTTTTAATGGTACGTGTTAAGTGCTTACTTTGTGCCAAGCACAGTCCTAAGCCCAGGGTAGATACAAAATAATCAGGTTGGACACAGTCCCTGACCAATACAGGGCTCAGGCATTCACATAATCATACTCATTGAGTGCCTACTCTGTGCAAAGCACTGTACTAAGCGCTTGTAAATACAATACAGCAATAAAGAGAAACAGTCCTTGCAAAGAATGGGCTTACAGTCTGTACTGTTAGGAAGAGTACAATGCAGCAATAAATAGTCACATTCCCTGCTCACAATGAGAGGAGGGTAGACAGACATCAGTACAAATAAATAAAATTACAGATATGTACATAAGTGCTGTGGGGCTGGGAAGGGGGAAGAGCAAAGGGAGCAAGTCAGAGTGACGTAGAAGGAAGTGAGAGATGAGGAATAGTGGGGTTTAGTCTGGGAAGGCCTCTTGGAGGAGACGTGCCTTCAATAAGGCTTTGAACTGGGGGGACAGTAATCGTCTGTCAGATTTGAGGAGGAAGGGCATTCCAGTCCAGAGGCAGGATGTGGGCTAGGCGTCGGCAGCAAGACAGGTGAGATGGAAGCACAGTGAAGAGGTTAGCCCTAGAGAAGCAAATTGAATGGGCTGGGTTGTAGAAGGGGGAAAGGTGAAGGAGTGGTTTATAGCCAACAGTGAAGAGTTTTTGTTTGATGTGGAGGTGGATGGGCAACCACTGGGGATTTTGAGGACTGGGATGACGTGTCCTGAACTTTTCTGTAGAAAAATGATCTGGGCAGCAGAGTGAAGTATGGACTGGAGTGGAGAGAGACAGGAGGATGGGCGGTCAGCAAGGAGGCTGATGCAATAATCCAGATGGGCTGGGATGAGTGATTGTATTAATGTGGTAGCAGCTGGGATGGAGAGGAAAGGGTGGATTTTAGTGATGTGAAAATGGAACTGACAGAATTTAGTGATGGATCGAATATGTGGGTTGAATGATAGAGGAGTCGAGAATAAAGCCAACGTTATAGGTTTATAATAATAATGGCATTTATTAAGTGCTTACTATGTGCAAAGTACTGTTCTAAGTGCTGGGGAGATTACAAGGTGATCAAGTTGTCCCACAGGGGGCTCACAGTCTTAATCGCCCATTTTACAGATGAGGTAACTGAGGCACAGAGAAGTTAAGTGACTTGCCCAAAGTCACACAGCTGACAATTGGCAGAGCTGGAATTTGAACCCATGGCCTCTGACTCCAAAGCCCTGGCTCTTTCCACTGAGCCACGCTGCTTCTCCAGGAAGGATAGTGGTGTTGTCTGCAGTGATGGGCAAAGTCAGGGAGTAGGATTTAATCCTCATTTAGAGATGAAGAAACTGAGGCACAGAGAAGTTAAGTGATTTGCCCAAGATCACACAGCAGGCGAGGGACAGAGCCAGGACTAGAACCCAGGTCCTCTTTCTTTCAGGCCTATGCTCTTTACATTAGGCCTTACTGCGTCCCAAACCTGTTCTCCCTCCTGCTTTGATTATGAACCCTATGTGGGACAGGGACTGTGTGTGACCTGATTATCTTGTATCTACCCAGGCATTTAGTGCAGTGCTTAGCACATAGTAAAGCATTCAACAAATACTACAGTTATTACTACTATTTTGAATGACTCTTTTTCCACATGGTGTGCATGCAAAGAATTAGTAGACACATTCCCTGTCCATAATTAGAAGCAGTGTGGCTTAGTGGATAGAGACCAGGCCTGGAAGTCAGAAGGACCTGGGTTCTAATCCTGACCCCACCACTTGTCTGCTGTGTGACCTTGGGCAAATCACTTCGGCTCCCTCATCTGTAAAATGGGGATTAAGACTGTGAAACTCATGTGGGACAGAGGCTGTATCCAGCCTGATTCACTTTGATCTACCCCACCACTTAGTACAGTGCCTGGCACATAATAAGGGCTTAACAAACTTCACAGTTATTATCATTATTATCAGAGGGGGGTTCTTTCCATTAGATTCATTTATTCATTCAATCGTATTTATTGAGCGCTTACTTTGTGCAGAGCACTGAACTAAGTACTTGGAAAGTATAATTCAGCAACTAATAGAGACAATCCCTATCCTAGGAATGATCAGGTCCCCAGGTGTTACCAATGGACTGCTGCTTTTGCAGCCATGAGGTATCTAATGCACTGTCAGAGGATCAGGCTCTCAATTTGTCTTGATCTATCTACTCTCTGGCCAGGATTGAGAGAGCATTGCAGAGCAAAATATTCCCATATCTTCACAATCCTCAGACACTTCTGTAACCATGTCAACTTTGCCATTGTTGAGTAAAGTGCTCCCTTCTGCCATAAAAAAGAATCCTTGAGGTTGTTGCAATTTGTGTAGGACAGTATACTCAGTTCTCTTGTAAAGTGAGTGTTATGTTTTCAGTGGACACTGTGTTAAGAAAAATTTACCAAAAGCCCAAGGCTTGGGTGTGCTCATAAACATTTCTCTCGACATCACATTGTGTTCTATCCAGTCAGATGCGCACTCTTGGAAGAATGTGTCCAATCCAAAATGTGTAGGGGAATCACACCTTATGGAAAAACTGTGTGTGTTGTTTTATGAAGCAGGGTGGCCTAGAGGAAAGAGTATGGCCCTGAATCAGGGGACTGCATTGTAATCCCCCTACCTGGCTCTGCCTCTTGCCGATTAGGTGACCTTGGACAAGTCACTTTACTTCTCTGGGGAAAATCCCCATTTGTAAAATGGAGATTCAATGTGACCTATGTAGACTATGAGCCCTACGTGATACAGGGACTGGTTCTGACCTGCTCATCTTGTATCTACCCCAGTGCTTAATACCGTGCTTGGCACATAATAAGCACTTACCAAATACCAAAGTCATTATGCCTGGGGTAGGAGTGTATTATAATTTGGGTAAAAGCGAATTGTCAAAATTGGGAGATGGATAACATGTAGTCACCTTCCTTTTCTAGCCACATCACAATGACTGAAGTATCCAGATGTCCCTTTTGGATTGTTTGAACCCCATTGTAAAAATGGCTTAGGCAAACCTTCCATGGCTTTTCAACAGCTTAGTCTCTCACCCCTATTCAAATCCCAAGTGCTGTTCTAGTCTATCTTCTATCGACAGCAGGATCTCCAAATTGCAGCCCTAGCAACTCGGGGGAGTCAGGTGGGGAAGCGGGAAGTGGGGGTGACTCCTTCAGTGGTCTGAGGCTGCCCCAATACTCATCAGCTAGTTAAACTTTCCCAGTAGCGATGCTGGATACTTTATCCATTGGAGAGATATAAGAATTATTTTATCCTTTGCTTAATTCCAAATTTATATGTTTAAGTTGCTTAAAATATTACAAACAGTTGACTGACTTGCGCTTTTCTCTTAGGTTGTCATTTTACGTTAATTGAATGCCTGTGTTAATCTAATAGATTTTATATTTATGGAGGGTTCCATAGCATGTCATATTTTAATCAATACATATTCCAACATTTAGATGGACAGATGAGAAAATCTGCCTCATCTCTGCACTTCTGTTCTATCAGCTGTCAATAATTCCTAATTTGAATCCTTCAAATGATCAGATTTATGGGTTTCAGTATATTGCATTAATCACAGAAATTAACTTTTGGGGAAAATGATGTTAAAGGTCACACAGCATCCTGAGGAAGCAGATATTGTGTCTGTCTTCTGAGGACACTAAAATGTCTCTGAGATGAAGCTTTTTAAAACATTTGTGCCTATGAAGAATGGTAGTGAGCCGATCAAGGCTGGTTAGTATTGCTTTGAAAGAAAGAGGTAAATGCAAAGCGAGGGAAATGTGAGACAATCTTGCATTAGATAATAGTGCACAGCTCTCCTTAATAGTAATTAAGGCAATTATTCTGAAATCTGGCATAGGAAAAAAAAAAAGCCCTTGTGATAAAATCATGGCTTTCTGGTGACCCCAGGCTTACTCCCAGTGAGAGGTTCTGATGGTCGATGCTGTTTATGCCAATGCTGTAGGTAGACCTGGCTCAGCATTATCAGAGCAAATGTCACTTCAGAAGAGACGAAGCGATAGATCCCCTTTCTAGAGGAATGGGGTTTTCTGGTGAAAATGTCCATTTCAGATGTCTCTGTAAGGCATTTTCACCTCACATTGATCTGAAATGAAGAACTAAGTTCAAATCCAAGTACCCCAAATGCAAACAAGTCACAGTGCCATTCCCACTGGTCCCCTTTCTCTTTTACATGAATAGCCCCACTAAGGCTAGTGAAGAGCAGTACTCTTTCACAAAGGGGACACACAACTACAACTTCAATAATGCCCCAAGTGCCTAAGAGAGGTCAGGGCAACCCTGGAAATGATCTAAGTAGTTTAAACCCCAATACACTTTAACCTCAATAGTCTGTATTCTTCAGGCAACAGGGTTACTGAAATACCCTGGATATTGAGACGGAAATCTGTATTTTTGGCCTGAATCATCCTGATTGTTGGCTTGTGAAGAACTGGCTGGAAAATTCAGGCTTAGAGAAACCTATGGGGAATGATACAGCTTTTTCAACAGACTTTCTTGACCTGGTTCAAAAATCAGCTACGAAAGGGGCCTTAGAGCTTGTACTTTGGGGCAGCCCTGTAAAACACTAGTTTGGGCTCAGGCAGAACGGTGGAATAGCTTGGGTTTGCTTTGTCGTGCATGACATCTAGTTGGCTTAAGGCCACAAGTGACTGACAGGCCTATAGAATTCTGGTGACCCTGAATTTCCTCATTTACCCTGGCAACAGCAAATTTTAAAATGAGACTCTTGGTATCCGGCCCCCCGAAGCATTGGTTCCATTCATAAGTACATATGTTCACTAGCATAGATGTGTCCTTGGAGTCGCTATGGGTTGGAGATGACTCGACAGTATAAGAAAAGACACAGTGAGTCTGTGATGGTCCTGTGCAGAATTTTTCATGGAAGAATTATTTCCAAAAATATAATTATCCCAGGCAGATATTGTCCATTCCCACGCACCTGGACTAAATATAATAATAAATAATAATAATTGTGGCATTTAAGTGCTTACTATGTGCCAGGAACTACACTAAGCACTGGAGTGGATACAACCAAATTGGGTTGGACACAGTCCCTGTCCCACGTGGGGCTCACAGTCTCAATCCCCATTTAATCGAAGAGGTAACTGAGGTACAGAGAAGTGAAATGACTTGTCCAAGGTCATACAGCGGACACATGGCAGAGCTAAAATTCGAACCCATGACCGCCTAACTCCCAGGCCCATGCTGTATCCACTATGCTATGCTGCTTATGTTTTTTCTCTTAATCTCAGGTCTGTACTACTGTTTGTTTTTTTAGAAAGTAGAGCCATGTGAAGAGAAAATGACACTTCTCATCTCAGCGTTTTTAAATCTGAGTTTAGTCTGATCTTGATTTTCAGGGGAATTATATACCTGACTCTGCTGAAGTGAAAGTAAAAATTAATCTTTACCAGAATATGTTTAAAGTTGTGATTGGGAATTGCCAGCAATTTGTAGCAATGTAAATAAAACTGTATTCACTTTTCTAGTCTAGTCACCACATTCAAGTGAGCAAAAAATCACACAAAAGAGGGAAGGTCTG
This sequence comes from Tachyglossus aculeatus, assembly GCF_015852505.1. Lineage (NCBI taxonomy): Eukaryota > Metazoa > Chordata > Mammalia > Monotremata > Tachyglossidae > Tachyglossus > Tachyglossus aculeatus. Next base: position 62,586,008 of record NC_052076.1, on the reverse strand, counting down.
TCTTGTAATCGACTGCATTATTTTGGTGCATATCTGTATTCATGGAAATCCATTATAACTGCATTGTTGTCAGAGATGCAGTTAATAAATGAAGGTAGCACAAAATGTGATTTTAAATCAGTTTAATAAAATTATTCATGTAGATTTTAAATCATTTTTACAGTTGATTTAACATTCGTGACTGGTTTATAGATTATGATATAGGATGGTGTTTGCATCTTTGCAATTTTATTCCAATTTAGAAACAGTACAAATATTAATTTTTGCTTCGATAATGGAGCCTTTGAGAATTAAACTTGTCTTTCCTCAACTCACATTTTATGAGAATGCTTTTAATATGATTTTTAATATATTTTTGAAGAACTTATTGTAAGAAAGGCTTTTTACATAGATCACTATGGTGAAATCTCTTCAAAATTTTAAGATAAATGTGAATAATGGTTGTTTAGTGGCCTTTGGTTTTGGGAATTGTGTTTGGAAAAAGTTTCAGAAGCTATTCACACTTCTTAGCAAGTCATCATAATCATTATCATGGTGGTATTTGTTGTACAGGCACTGTACCAAGCACTGGGGAGTGGTATTTGTACAGACACTGTACTAAATGCTGGGGTAAATACAAGGTAATCAGGTTGGACACAGTCAGATGTTCTAAAGTTAGAGTAGGCAGTGGTTTAAACCAAAGAATGATCCATTTGGCTTTGATTAAAAAATGGGCATGTGCTTTCTTGAATGAAAAGTCTTCTATTGATTCTTACTGGGGGAGTGAAGTCATTTCAGTACTTATGGAAAGTGGCCATTAATGAAATTTCTAATCCAGTGAGTAAGAAGGGGAGAACCATTATTGAAAGGACTTGAGAAGGCAGCAGATTACAGGACACGCCTCACTAGTTCAGACCTAGCCAATTTGCTTCTGAACCCAAGTCACAGTCTGGATGCTGGTAGCCTATGTTAGCAGAAATGGGCCTCTTGCCGCCAGGCCTCCCCAGAATGAGACCAAGGTGATGGAAGCATCTGTGACAATAAAAGTGACCTTAAAGTTTTGTTTCCCATCTCTTCTCCACTGGATACCACTCTTTGACTGGAAAAGCCTGGGGGATAGTAGCCCCTTGGGAACACCTTCAAGTGTCATCCTCTTCCCATTTAAAAATGCCAGTTGCTAATGGACTTAGATATTCATTGAGTCTGAATATGAATCTCCTAGGGTCCCAGCTATTTCCACAGCCTTTGTGGTTTAGAACCTGCTTAAATCTAAGAGTTTAATGGGGGAAAGCAATAATTTAAAAGGGACTGTAGTGAGATAAGCACTCTGCTGAAAAATGATACAACTCTCATGACAGTCTAGAACACCTGAATGAGGGGAGGCAGTGAAATTAATGGATGGAATATTTAGAAAACATAAAGGGGTCCAATTTTTTACACAGGATGGAGTTGATATGGTGCATTCACTGCTACAGGAAGCTTTTGAGACGGTAGACTATAACTGGGTTTAGAAAGGCCTGTGTCATTTTATGACCTGCAATAAATAACACTGGTAGAATATACTAAAGAAGCTGTAATAAGATCACCACATTCACAGTGTAAGTGAAACTTGGCAAGGGGTCAAGTTTGGACTTAATTTGAACTGGGAGAGGTATAGGTTGGGTGTTCACTGACACACCCTGAAATACTGAACAAGAAACTCATTTGATGTCGTATGTGCACGATGGCTGGACTGGACGTGAGCCCATTGTTGGGTAGGGACTGTCTCTGTATGTTGCCTATTAGTACTTCCCAAGCGCTTAGTACAGTGCTCTGCACACAGTAAGCGCTCAATAAATATGATTGAATGAATAATGTTATGACTTTGTATGCCACATTTTACAGAATTACCCTCCAGTTCCCTCAAGTTTAGAGTGTTTTTTCTCTGGTGGGATTCCTGACACCTCTGCTTTCTCCAGAACCTTTGTGTTCCTTTACCAGCTCCCCAAGAGCACAGGCACCGGCTTCTGAGCCACGGAACTCAGCATCTGTAAGCTCCCTCTAGACCGTAAACTCATTATATTAATTAAGATCAGCTGCTAATTCTATTGCATTGTACTCTCCCAAGTTCTTAGTCCAGTGTTCTGCACATGGTAAGTGCTCAGTAAACACCTTGATTGGTTGACTGAGACATGAGGAGGCTTTATTTGATGGGGTTCCGGTCCATTTCCATACTGGACAAGGGACAAGTGAAAAACTGACTATCCAAAAGAAAACCAGATGAATACCCATGCAAGGTGCCAGGGAGGTTAATAGTCAGTCATTTGCATTTAATAACAATAAATAACGGGAGGGTACAATATTACTATGTAGCAGAGTTGGTAGACACATTCCCTGCCCACAACGAGCTTACAGTCTAGATATTTGGTTTTGGTTAGAGATGTGAGATTTAAGTGTCCAGAGGGGCTAGCTCTCTGTTGTTTTCCTTTTTTCTGATAAATAGCGCTACGTTAGTGGTCTTCTTTAATTTCATCCAAGTGACTTGGGGATCCAGAAGGTCAACCACCTGACAAATAGCAATGAAAGGAGGCTCTGTGGCAGAGCTACTCTCATGAAACTTTAACTTAGGAAAAGTTCTAGTAGCCTACAGATATACACTCTGCATGATCACAATGACTTTCTCAAACTCTCCTAAAACAGGGTTGCCATTCAGTTTCTTGGCAGATTTTGTTCGCTGTACTTCAATATGGGGTTCATGCAGTCCAAACTAACTGTTTTGGGGGCCAAGTTGATTATTTCATCTGCCATCCAAGCAAGAGCAGGTAGGGTTCAGGCCTTGGAATATTTCACACTCCATGGTTTGGCAACAGTGTTATTAGGACTAGAATTCTGGAAATTTTTTTATGGTATTTGTTAAGCATGTACTCTGTGCCAGGCACTGTGCCTAGCACCGGGGTAGGTACAAGTTAAATTGTCCTGCTAGGGCTCCCAGTTTGAATCCCCCTTTTACAGATGAGGTAACTGAGGCACAGAGAAGTGAAGTGACTTGACAGAGGTCACCCAACAGACAAGTGGCAGAGCTGGAATTAGAACCCAGGTCCTTCTGAGAATAATTATGGTACTTGCTAAGTGCTTATTGTGTTCCAGGCACCGTACTAAGTGCTGGAGTTATACAAGCAAATCGCGTTGGACAAGGTCCCTGTCATTCATTCATTCAATCATATTTATTGAGCACTTACTGTGTGCAGAACACTGTACTAAGTGCTTGGGAAGTACGAGTTGGCAACATAGAGACGGTCCCTACCCAACAATGGGCTCACAGTCTCAATCCCCATTTTAAAGTCGAGGCAACTGAGGCCCAGAGAAGGGAAATCATCATCATCACTCGTATTTATTGAGCGCTTACTATGTGCAGAGCACTGTACTAAGCGCTTGGGAAGTACAAATTGGCAACATATAGGGACAGTCCCTACCCAACAGTGGGCTCACAGTCTAAAAGGGGAAGACAGAGAACAAAACCAAACATATTAACAAAATAAAATAAATAGAATAGATATGTACAAGTAAAATAAATAAATAAATAGAGTAATAAATATGTACAAACATATATACATATATACAGGTGCTGTGGGGAAGGGAAGGGGGTAAGAAGGGGGAATGGAGGGGGGCGAGGGGGAGAGGAAGGAAGGGGCTCAGTCTGGGAAGGCCTCGTGGAGGAGGAAATGACTTGCCCAAGGTCACACAGCAGATATGTGGTGGAGCTGTAACTTGAGCCCATGACCTTCTGATGCCCAGGCCTGTGCTCTATCCACTAGGCTATGCTGCTTTTCTTCTCTGGAATTCATATTATTAGGACAACTTGTTCCATGGTGAAACAGAAATAATAATGATAATAATGATGGCATTTATTAAACACTTACTATGTGCAAAGCACTGTTCTAAGTGCTGGGGAGGTTACTAGGTGATCAGGTTGTTCTACCCGGGGCTCACAGTCTTAATCCCCATTTACAGATGAGGTAAGTGAGGCACAGAGAAGTTAAGTGACTTGCCCAAAGTCACACAGCTGACAAGTGGCAGAGCTGGAATTTGAACCCATGACCTCTGACTCCAAAGCCTGTGCTCTTTTCACTGAGCCAAGTCTGGGAAAGGGTGGATTTAATAACAAGGAAAGTACTATTATCCCAACTCTGCCACTTGTCAGCTGTGTGACTTTGGGCAAGTCACTTAACTTCTCTGTGCCTCAGTTGCATCATCTGTAAAATGGGAAATAAGACTGTGAGTCTTATGTATGAAGCCTTGTATCTGCCCCAGCACTTAAAATAGTGCTTGGCACATATTAAGCACTTAACAAATACCATCATTTAGAGAAGCAGCGTGGCTCAGTGGAAAGAGTCCTGGCTTGGCAGTCAGAGGTCATGGGTTCTAAACCTGGCTCTGCCACTTGTCAGCTGTGTGACTTCGGGCAAGTCACTTAACTTCTCTGTGCCCGTTCATCTGTAAAATGGGGGTTGACTGTGAGCCCCACATGGGACAATCTGATTACCTTGTATCTCCCCTAGTGCTTAGAACAGTGCTTGGCACATAGTGAGCACTTAGCAAATACTATTATTATTATTATTATTATTAGAATATGTACTGCTTCTACTCCCTGAGCTCCTCTCCTTCTGGCACCCCAAGCCCTCAATTACCAATCCCCTCTCCTTCCAATCATCAACTTTGTGTGCTTCCTAATTAGTTTCACTGAGGGAGATAGCTGGTGTTCTCTTGTCATCTGCGTATCAAGAGCAACCCAGAAACCATTGTGTAGCCAAGAATCATACTTATTTGACAACAGAAATGTCTCCTTTTAAATACTGTTTGTTAAATAAGGAAAGAGAAATCCCGAGTGAACTAAAATTATTTGGTGGTCCTGAATTTAGGTTGACTAGAAGGCACAGGAAAGATTGAATTAGGCTCAGTGCCCCTGCCATCTCTGAAGGGCACCAAAGCCAACAGCATCCAGCACTAGAATCAGATGCAGTTAGTAGGTTTATCTGTTTTTATGACACTACCCTGATCATCATCATCATCAATCGTATTTATTGAGCGCTTACTGTGTGCAGAGTACTGTACTAAGCTCTTGATACTCCTTGGAAGTACGATGCCAATCTTAGAAACACCATGGATGAATTATGTAAGGAAGGTGTCCAGTTTACTTACAAAGTGACATTATTGTCTTTCTGCTTTACAGATGCTCATTGACACCTGGTAGAAATTCATGAGCTACAAAAATTTAATGCGCTTTGAAAAATAAACTTTAGGCTGAACATTACAGACCCCTTCCAATACACATATACATAAGAATATTAAATAGTGCAAGGACAGGGGGGTGCCTCCTTATATCAATGTCAGGAATCATCTTTCATTCATTATACATGTATACATATATATCTTAATGATGATAATGATAAAACCAACATACTTTAGTGTTACAAACACAAAGCAAAAATAGTGCTTGTAGGCTTTTGGTTAGAAATATATGGTATTCTGAGGTAGGATCGCCATGTTCTACAGATAAAAACTGCTTCTTGGGCTGAGGCCTAAATGACTTGGTCAAAGTTTGTTTTAAGAATCTTCACTAGAGCTAGTTGGAAGTAAGTAGTTGGAGAAGCAGTGTGGCTCAGTGGAACAAGCACAGGCTTGGGAGTCAGAGGTCGTGGGTTCTCGTCCCTGGCCCACCACTTATCAGTTTTGTGACTTTTGGCAAGTCACTTAGCTTCTCTGTGTCTGTTAATTAATCTGTAAAATGGGGATTAAGACTGTGAGCCTTATGTGGGACAACCTGATTACCTTGTATCTATGTATCTATCCCAGCTCTCAGAACAGTGCTTGGCACATAGTAAGCACTTACTATTCCTACTACTGGAAGTAGTTGGGGTAGACAGTATCCTGAGTTTCTAGGTGTTATTCTGGGATTTTACAAGAGGAAACTGCAACAGGCCAGGATCAACTCTCCAATGCAACTCTCGCTTATGAATCTACTGTGACTGTGTTTTTGTTCTGTGGTTGATATCTGGGACTGAGCCAGTCACTTTCCTGGGCCCCCAGTTTCCTCAGCTGTAAAATGGGGATTCAATATCTTGGTCTCCATTCTACGTAGACTGCGAGCCCCATGAAGGACAGGGACTGAGTCTGACCTGTGTCAACCCCAGTGCTTAGAGCAGTGCTCAACATATAGTAGGTGTTAAATACCATAAAAATAGAGGAGCTAGTGGCTCTCTTGGAGAACGTCAGTCAATCATTTTTATTGAGAGCTTGCTGTATGCAGGGTAGTGTATTAAACACTTAGGAGAGTACAATATAAGAATATAACAGACACATTCACTCAGAGTCCCTTCCCAGGAGTTTGAACATGTTTCTATATGATGACACATGGAATGGTGTGAGCTCCTCTAGTCCCTGGAACCAAACAAATGTATGAAGCCAGCCCCACACCCACACTGGTCATTAGCTTCTCTGATCTCAATTATTGCCCAAATGTCAAAGAGCAACCTCTTCTCTGGGACTTCCCCAGTCTCTCTAACAATAATAATAACGATGGCATTTGTTAAGCGCTTCTTATGTGCAAAGCACTGTTCTAAATGCTGGGGAGGATACAAGGTGATCAGGTTGTCCCACAGGAGGCTCACAGTCTTAATCCCCATTTTACAGATGAGGTCACTGAGGCACAGAGAAGTTAAGTGACTTGTCCAAAGTCACACAGCTGCCAAGCGGCTGAACAGGGATTTGAACCCATGACCTCTGACTCCCAAGCCCGTGCTCTTTCCACTGAGCCACGATCACTTCCAGCTCCAGGACCTTCTTAGGCCTGCATGCTCGTGAGAAAAGGTGTATGAAAAATTGTCATTTGGAGAAGCTTCCTGTTATCATCATCATCATCAATCGTATTTATTGAGCGCTTACTATGTGCAGAGCACTGTACTAAGCGCTTGGGAAGTACAAATTGGCAACATATAGAGACAGTCCCTACCCAACAGTGGGCTCACAGTCTAACAGTCTGTTAGCCACCCAATCAGAGAATTCAGGGGCCCAGGTAGATTTGTTGGGAGCTGGATTATCCAGTTCAGCTGATAGCATAGAACAGATCCACCAGATAGCGTGGAATACAAGCTTCTGTTTCACCTTCATTCATTGATATTTATTGAACACTTGTGCAGAGCATCGTATTAAGTGCTTGGGAGAGTAAAGTATAACAATAAACAGACTGGTCAATACATACAAAGCTTTTTAAAACTTTTTTTCATTTTTAGAGGCTTTTTTGGACAAAAATATCCAATGTTGCCCCCAATCTGTTCTAGATGAATCTTTAATGACAAATAAACATCTCTCCAGAAAAAGGAATATTTAAACCTCAATCTGGAGAGTTCCCGAGCCAGATGGAGATAGTGGAAGCGGCTTGGCCTAGCGAATAGAGCTCGGGCCAGAGAGTCAAAAGAACCTGAATTGTAATCCTGGCTCTGCCTCTTGTCCGCTGTGTGACCTTGGGCAAGTCACTTAACCTCTCTGTGCCTCAATTCCCACATCTGTAAAATGAGGATTCAGTGCCTGTTCTTCTTCCAGTATAGACAGTGAGCCCGGTGTGGAACATGATTATCTTGTATCTACCCCAATGCTTAGAATAGTTCTTGACAAATAATAAGCACTTTACAAATATCATCATTACTATTCTTATTAGTGCTCAAAAGCCAAGCCTAGTCTCTATCACCTCTAACGAGTAGCTTCCAGTTATTCTGTAAAGAACACTGTAGCAATTTCCTCATTTGTTGCATTAAAAATGAGGCTGAAAATGTTTGTGTCATTAAGAGTAATGTCGATTTTGGAATTTTACTAAAGGAAGACATTTATTACAGGCCATGCAGGCTCCACCAATATGCTCTGTAAAATCTTCTGTTCTAGATTTTTTCTGGAAAAATGACTGGTTCCCAAGCGTGTTCACCCTGACTTCTCCGTGCTTCTGGTCAGGATGGTAGATTTCGGCTGATAATATTTTTGCTGGGTAAGACTTTAGTATATGAAGCTTAAAAAGATGATTTATTGTGTGCAATTTTATAATTTAGCAATTGAATAGTTTTGGTCTAGACTAGCAAATTGGGAAGAAATTAAGACACTAATAGTAATAATGACATTTACTAAATGCTTAAACGGCCAAAGTATTTTGAGCCCCATGTAGGACCGGGACTGTGTCCAACCTGATAAATTTAGATTTACCCCAGTGCTTACAACAGTGTTTGACACATACTTAGCACTTAACGAATACTATAAAAAATGCCCAGTTCCAAATACAAAAATATTGATTCAGACATGGTTCCCGGCCCGTGGGAGAATTACGTTCTCTGGGAAAGATGAAGGAAGGACAGACACAGAAGGAAAGATAAAGAGGGAAAATGCAGTAAATAACAATACAAATTCAATAATTATAAAGATTCTATAGAAAAACAGCAGAAATAAGAATAGCAGTGTGTTACTGCTCAGCTTAGATTTCAAATTCATCTCTCTCCAATCAATTTATGGTATTAATTTAGAGCTTACTAGGGCATAGATCTATACTAAGCACTTGGGTGAGTGCAGTTTAATAAATTGATAAACACGATCTCTGCCCTCAAAAAGCTTAAAATCTAGTGGCAGAGACAGACATTAAAATGGAAGAAGCAGACAGATGAAGCAGCAGAATAGAGAAACAGCGTGGCTCAGTGGATAGAGCACTGGCTTTGGAGTCATGGGTTCAAATCCTGGCTCCACCAATTGTCAGCTGTGTGACTTTGGGCAAATCACTTCACTTCTCTGTGCCTGTTACCTCATCTGTAAAATGGGGATTAAGACTGTGAGCCCCCCGTGGGACAACCTGATCACCTTGTAACCTCCCCAGCCCTTAGAACAGTGCTTTGCACATAGTAAGCATTTAAGAAATACCATCATTATTATTATTAATAGGATATGAACAAAACTGTTTTGGGTAGTGTGGGTGGGGTGAGTATCAGAGTGCTTAAAGGATATGGATTTAGGTGCACAAGTGATGCAAAAGGGAGGGACAATAGAAGGCAGTAGTTGGGATCAATCAATCAATAATCAGTGGTATTTATTGAATGCTTATTGTGTGCAGAGACTTCACAAGTCACCTGGGAGAGTAAAATACAATGGAATTGGTAGACACAAGGGATTTATGGTCTGGGCCACTAAGCCATGCTCCTTATCTGCTTCTCTACAGAGAGGCAATTCTCATAATAATGATAATTATGGTACTTGTTAAGCTTTTAGTATGTGCCACTTACTCCCTTGTTAAACAGCTGTGACTGTTCTTCAGATTAAGACTGGGACCTAGTGGAAAGAGCACAGGCCTGGGACTCATAGGACCTGTATTCTAATCCCAGCTCCACTAGCCAAATTATACTTTCCAATCATTTGTACAGTGTTCTGCATACGGTAAGAGCTCAATAAATACGATTGATTGAATGAATGCTTGAATTAATACTAGCTTGCTGTGAGACCTTGGGCAGCACACTGAACTTCTCTTGGCCTACACAGTCTTATCTGTTAATTGGTGATTAAACACCTGTTCTCCCTCCTACTTAGACAGTGAATCCCAGGTGGGACAGAGACAGTGTCTGACCTGATTATCTTGTATCTACCCCTGTAGTTAGTATAGTGCCAAGCACTTAACACAGTACGAAAGATTTAGTAGAGTGCTCTGCACACAGTAAGAGCTCAAGAAATACAACCGACCAATTGATAGTGCTTATTAGCACTTAACAAATACCACAGTTATCATTATTGTTCATTCATTCATTCAATCGTATTTATTGAGCACTTACTGTGTGAAGAGCACTGTACTAAGCGCTTGGGAAGTACAAGTTGGCAACATATAGAGTTGGTCCCTACCCAACAGTGGGCTCACAGTCTAGAAGGGGGAGACAGAGAACAAAACAAAACATATTAAAATAAAATAAGTAGAATAAATATGTACAGGTTCTGTTTCTGTCTTACTGATGCTCCCTCCATTCTGAGCTCTCAAAGCCTTCTGCCTCTCCAGAGAGTCTTAGGGCTGTCAGCAGTCCTTGAACAGGCTGTTGTCAGATGTTGGCAGAGGGCAGAACTCCTGGCAACATGTAATATCAGCTGCTAATTATGTGGACTCCCTGCCCATCAGTATTAGCAGTGATGGCATGGTGCAGTGAATTGAGCGTGGGCCTGGGAGTAAGAAGGTTACGTGTTCTAATCTCAGTTCTGCCACTTGTCTGCTGTGTGACCTTGAGCAAGTCACTTCACTTCTCTTTGCCTCAGTTACCTCGTCAGTAAAATGGGTAGTAAGACCGTGAGCCCCACGTGGGACAGGGACTGTGTCCTACCCAATTTGCTTATATCCACTCCAGCACTTAGTACAGTGCCTGGCACATAGTAAGTGCTTAACAAATACCACAAACATTATTATGAATTACTATCAATAGTAGTAGTAGCAAATGTTGAATGATCACTTGGGGCGGCACACGGCTGGGTGTTTGGGAAATACAGAATAAAGGAGTGATGCTCTCCCTTCCCACAAGGTGCACACATTATAACAGAAGTCAGCTGACTTGCTGCGATGAATACTGGGCAACAACAGTATCAACACAAGAAACTACAGCCCTCCTATCATGGCCAGAAGCCTAACCTGCTGCTCTGGGAAAGATCCATGTGTAATTACTCGTAGAAATACGAAGGACGGCTCCCCTGTTTGTTTGTTTGAAAGTAGGGCTGGATCTGTAGTGGTTCCTAAATAGCAGGTGGTTTTCCAAACTGTCTTGTGGTTTGCCCACTGCAAATGCAGTCTGTGGGTTTAGTTTGAAATTGGACTGCCTCTGGTGGGGTTTTAATCACAAGTTCTAAGGTTGGAAGATTACTATTCTAAGGACCTGTGAAAAATCTGAACTATTTTGATCTCTTTTTTGCCAGCCCCCAGTCCAAGTCTTTATTCGGGAAAGCCGAAAAAAAATAATGCACATATGAAAAGTCACAGAAAATAGTTATGTTCCCCACAGACCTATCCAGTCTAGAGTCAGCCAGGGGGCAGATCCTGCTTTTGTCTTGGGCAACAGGTGATTCATTCTGTGAAGTGAAATTGAGGGGCAGAGAGTCTATAGAATACTTAAATCCCACTTGTCATTCCTACTGGGTTAAAGCAGATTCAACAAAGGCACCAAAGTCCCTTTATTCAGCCGCTAACCTGATTTTTTATTTTTGAAAGTTAATCCATCGGAGAGCTAGATTGTCAATGGTTCATTCTCCTTCCCCATTGCCCCATACTAATCTCACAACAGATAACAATTTAAATGTCCCTGGCTAGATTACTGATGCGAACACTGGAGGGAAGGAAGACACATAGGTAATGAGCCCTCATGGCTGCCAGAAAGACAAGTAGCATTATAGGGAGCACTGGGGAAGCCCATTAAGACCCAATATTGCATTGGAATATAAGCCGGTAGGAAGCTGGCAAGGCAAACAGCTCCCAGAAGGTAGTAGCAAGACACAGAATTCATCCCAGAGAAAGGAGATTGGGAGCTTTTACTCCTTGGAGGGTACTTTCAAAGCCAAATATAGTGTGGCCCAAGATACTAGTCCTATTCCGTCAGGTTTTTTTAGGAATGCGGTTCATAAACAGGAACACCCTGCGTTAATGAGCACAAGTTTTAATTCATGTAAACCCATTTGAACAACTCTAAATAGTGGTGTTGTGTCTAGCGTTTCTTGGTGTGAGCGCTCGCCAGTAAGGGAGACTGTTATATTGGGTAGCTGTGAAGTGAGTAAGGAATGCAGGCACTCTTCAGAGTGACTCAGTTTCTGCTCTCCCTTTGCCAACTTTGGTGCCGTTTGCCCAGGTTGTTACTTGGTCCTTGCCTAGGAAATGATGAAAAGTCTATCCCAGCCTCAGTAGAGAAGCAAGAAAAAAAAAAAAGATTTGAAAATAATCATTGCGGTATTTGTTGCACACTTATTTGGTGTCAACCACTGTCCTAAACAATGATACCTACAAGATAGTCAAGTCAGACCCAGTTCTTGTCTCACATGGAGCTCTCAGTCTAAGGAGGAAGGAGAACAGCTATTTCATTCCTATTTTACAGATGTGGAAATCGAAGCACAGAGAAGTGAAGAGACTTGCCGAAGGTCACAAAACAGGCAATTGGCAGGACCCAGGTCTCCCAACTCCCAGCCCCATGCTCTTCCCACTAGGCCAGGCTGTTTCTGCTTCATAGCGATAGAAAATTGAGCATTGCTTGTGGCTGGGGGCTGCTGGAGGGGCTGAGGGTGATCCAGAGCTTTTTTTAAAACCTCCAGTCAGTCAATTGAATGTATTGAATGTTTCCTGTGTGCAGAGTACTGTACTAAACGCTTGGAAGAGTACACTATAACAGACATATCCCTGCCCAAAATGAGCTTACAGTCCCACACCTCCTTGCTCCAGGCCTGAGTCCAGGCAGTTCTACCATTGCAAAGTAGGGTCAGAAATGGCTGTGGATCGGATCAGGCTGACAGGGATTCAGCTTCAACAGACTCAGAAGAGAAGCAAGAGTCTTGAATTCCACAGGCTTCATCATTAGAGTGAGAAGAGAAAAGAGGTAGGAGGTATGTGGTGTAATAATAATAATGATGATGGCATTTATTAAGTGCTTACTATGTGCAAAGCACTGTTCTAAACATTGGGGAGGTTGCAAGGTGATCAGGTTGTCCCACGGGGGGCTCACAGTCTTAAGCCCCACTTTACAGATGAGGGAACTGAGGCCCAGAGAAGTTAAGTGACTTGCCCAAAGTCACACAGCTGACAATTGGCAGAGCTGGGGTTTGAACCCATGACCTCTGACCCCGAAGCCCATGCTCTTTCCACTGAGCCATGCTGCTTCTCTAAGCATGCTGCTTGGGTGTACTCTCCCAAGCATATTTAGTACAGTGCTCTGCAAATAGGAAGTGCTCAATAAATATAACTGAATGAATGAATGAATGATTCTTGGGGCCAGGACAAATAGATGAATGGAGAGGTGAGAAAGAAGAGAGGAAAGGTAGCCAAGCACAGAGGCAATATGTAGAATCATGTAGAGGTGTAGAACTGAAGAAAGCCAAGACTTCTAGTTATGTGACACCTACCCTTGCTGTCTTGGGGATGTGGTGAAATGACCCACTCTGAAAGCAAGCCTATTACACCTGGCTTTCATTCCACTTTCTTGCCCCTCCCACTGTTTGAACATCAAAGTTATTTTTCAGTGACTCGACCATTCCCCTGAACAGGACCAGCCCCAGACTTGCTACCCTGTTTGTATGATCTTTCTCCAGCCCAGCGGCCAGGCTGTGGGGAAGAGTTGGAAGAGACTACCTGAGAAACCGGGGAATTTTTGACTATCAGATGTTGCTTATTTGGATTTGGGGGATGTTGAGATATTGAGAAGCCAGCCACCTCTGTTGAATTCAATTACTTGAGTAATGACCTTTTTCATAAAGAGTAAGATGACTTGAAGAGTGAGTCTTTATGTCCTTTGAAATACTAGCTACTGTCACAGCAGGGCTCAGATTGTTCACTGGAGAATGCTTGAGCTGCTCCCCCGGAGATAGTTTCTGCAATTCTCAGCCCACTTATGTTCACTAAGCTCTCAGTGATCTGGTCCAACCTCAGGCTAAATGGAACACCTAAAAAGAGCAATTCATTCATTCAATTGTGTTTACCGGGTTCAAAGCACTGTTCTAAGTGCTTGGGAGAGGACAATATAACAAACGTTTCCTGCCCACAATGAGCTTACAGTCTAGAGGGGAAGACAGATGTTACTATAAATAATGGATATAGGGGATTGGGGGCCAAGAAGAGGTAAAAGGGTTAAATATGGGGACAGATATATCCCCATGCTTCTCTACTCTGGGAAGAAGAGTATGTTGGTTTTGGTCAGTCAGTAATCAATCAGTAACATTTCCTTAGCTCAAAATACTGTACTAAATGCTCAAGGGCATAGTAGATTTTATCTAGCAGGGTGGACAGACACTATAGGTTGGGGAAAGGGGATAACAAGAGTTAGTGCCTAAGCAATAGGGTATGTCAGCAACAGGCTACTTAGAGGTGGTAATGAGCACACAATTGTGTAGTTGGCACAGAAATTCTGAAGTGGCACTTCTTCTGACCCATAGTGACTCCTTGGACATATCCCTCTTCAGAACATCCCATGTTCTGTCATAAAGTGACTCTAATACTTGTATTGATCAATGTTTGATTACTTGATCATCTGCCTTTGACACTTTCCCATGCTGCTGTGCCCAGCGCAGGTGAATCGACTTTGTCTTACACTTCGGCTTAGACCTTTCCATCATGGGTAACCCTATATGGCGTAGCTCTAAGCTGCATAGGCCTATGCAAACTCTCCTGCCACGATAAACTGTCAATTGATAGAGAGGAAGTGAAACATTATTATCATTGTTATTATGGTATTTTTAAGCACTTACTATGTGCCAAGCACTGTTCTAAGCACTGGTGTAGATAGAAGGTAAGCAGGTTGTCCCACGTGGGGCTCACAGTCTTAATCCCCATTTTACAGATTAGTGCGTATACAATCTGGGGAGACTAGAAATGCATTGGAGAAAGCATTCTGGAGTAGCTCTGATTTCAGCAGGACTTGGAAGATGGGTGAGAGATGTAGTTTATCAGATCTGAAGGAGAAGGGAGGTCCAGGAAGGTGGGAGAGCATGAGAAAGAGGTTGGCAGGAGGACAGATGAGAATGAGGTACAGTAAATAGGTGGACTACAGAGGAATGTGGAATGAGCAGGGGTGTAGTGGAAGAAAAGAGTGGGTAAGAGGAAGAGAAGGTGATTATGTGCTATGAAGCCAATAATTAGGAGAGTCTGCTTAATGTAGAGGGGAATAGGTAACCATTTGAGAGTTTGAGGGAATGAGGAAGATATGTGGAAAAGCTCCATGCAGAAGATCAACACAAAAATAAAGGGTAAGTTGTTGTTGTTTGCTTTGGGGTAGCGCAGTTTATTAAGCACTGGCACCAGACTAGGGATAATCTATGGTTAAATCAGAATTTTGCCAATTTAATATTTCTATTATTGTATTGATAATAGTAATGGAAATAATAATAGTTATTAGGTGTTTTCTATGTGCCAAGCACTCTAAGTACTGGGAAAGATACAAAATAATAAAAACAGATACAGTCCCTGTCCTACATGGCCTACTAGTCTAAGGGGAAGAGAAAACAGGTAACTAATCCCCATTTTACAGAAGAGCAAATGGAGGCACAGAAAAGGTAAGTGACTTGCTCCAAGTTACCCAGCAGGAAAGTGTCAGAGCCAGAATTAGAACCCTGGTCTCCTGATTCTGAGTCCAGTTGTCTTCACTAGGCCATACTGCTTCTCTCCCATAATCTTATATTATGAGAGATTTAGGATTCTAACTTGGATGGTTTAGGGAATAGTAAGTACTTTATAAAGAGAGTAAATGCTTTTACATTTCTTTTCTATATAAAGAGGTGCCCATGGAGAATAGCTATTGAAGTAGGGAGAGAGTTGAGGCTATTGGGTTTCTTCCTTAAGTGGCAGTTAAACCCATGGGGTGTGGGTCACACACAGAACATCCCAAGTGCTTCTGTTACCTCTAAGGGCCGAAAGCCATCCAAATGCTGGGTGGTGACAGGCAACAAATCCAAGGATAAGTGGGGCATCCTAGCTGAACTATGGGATGAGAGAGTGAGGTTTAAGGAATCTGAGTGCCCTCCTTCTCTCCGCCACAGTTCCGATAAGGGCAGGCTGATGCAAGGCAGTTAACCTGATCTAAGGCTCTGGGTTAAAGCCACTGTCTTTCTCCTCTGCCCCCCTGAGAAGTGTTGGGCCCATGTGGAGCCAGACCAGATGCATCTCTGCCCTTCTGCAGTGGCTGCAAGATGTCCACCGCATGACCCCTGTCATGGCTCAGTGGAAAGAGCACGGGCTTGGGAGTCAGAGGTCGTGGGTTCTAATCCCGGCTCCGCCGCTTGTCAGCTGTGTGACTTTGGGCAAGTCACTTAACTTCTCTGTGCCTCAGTTACCTCATCTGTAAAATGGGGATTCAGATTGTGAGCCCCACATGGGACCACCTGATCACCTTATATCCTCCCCAGCGCTTAGAACAGTGCTTT
This sequence comes from Tachyglossus aculeatus, assembly GCF_015852505.1. Classification (NCBI taxonomy): domain Eukaryota; kingdom Metazoa; phylum Chordata; class Mammalia; order Monotremata; family Tachyglossidae; genus Tachyglossus; species Tachyglossus aculeatus. The sequence continues at coordinate 62,569,892 of NC_052076.1, read as the reverse complement.
GCACATAGTAAGCGCTTAACAAATACCAAAATTGTTATCATTATGATGTCCAAAAATGATATGGAAAACCACATTCATCACACTGACTGAGCCATGTATCCCATCCGACAACACGGGTGGCTGGGTTAATGACCTCAGTTGTTCTCTGCCCTGGAAAATCCTCTCACCCCAAGAACCACAGCCCAAGTAACCGGCAACCCAATAATTGAGTGGTCACTGCAGATCCTCTAGACTATAAACTCATTGTGGGCAGGGATTGTGTGTGTTTATTGTTATTTTGTATTCTCCCAAGCACTTAGTACAGTGCTCTGCACAAAGTAAGCACTCAATAAAAATGATCGTATGAATGAATGAATTCTAGGTATTCATTCTGGCCCCCCAGATCCTTCCTCAGGGGTAATGTGGCCAGTCGTCAGGTTTTTGTACTGGCAGTCTGATATAGATACCTTTTTGTCCAGTATTTTGATTTTAATCCACCAGACTCCTCCTGCCCTGGATCCTGCTGCCAAGGCCCACTTGGAAGAGTTACTCATTTTCAGGGGGACCCGGAAGGGAAATTGATGTGGGCCTAAGGGGTCAGGAGTACCACGCCAAGAAATGTTGTGGACTTGGGCAACCGGGTATACTTCTCCACATGTGTGGGATGTCACAGTGGGTCCTTCGTATCCAGGATTTCCGAGGGCTGTTTAGTGCCAACTGATTTCAGGTTCAGGCCCCTGCCAGGGCTTTTGGGTAAGTGATCCATGCCTGAAGAATAGTTTAAAATTGGTGAAAAGAGAGCCGAACGTGTTAATTGTGAAGAAAAAAGAAAAGTTCCTTAAAGGAGAAAACAAGGAGATGATTCTTTTACACCTAATAGGGAGGAGTTTTTGGATCAAGGCAAAGACAGAATTCTGAGTTCTGTATTTTGTTGTTCAAATAGTAAAAAAAAAAAAAAAAAAAAAAAAAAAATCATGTGTCTGCTCCTAGGGCATCATCTCCCAATCTCCTCTCTGAACCCATCTCATGAATGTATTTTCTGAACCTGAGATTCTTTGAGCTTTCCCTCCTCTCATTCCATCTTATTAAATAATAATAATAATAATGGCATTTGTTAAGCGCTTACTATGTGCAAAGCACTGTTCTAAGCACTGGGGAGGATACAAGATGATCAGGCTGTCCCACGTGGGGCTCTCAGTCTTAATCCCCATTTTACAGATGAGGGAACTGAGGCTCAGAGAAGTGAAGTGACTTGCCCAAGGTCACACAGCAGACGTGTGGCAGAGCCGGGATTCGAACCCATGACCTCTGACTCCAAAGCCCGGACTCTTTCCACTGAGCCACGCTGCTTCTCTTTGTGTACTCAAAATTTCATAAAGGTGTCTACTTACCCAATGAAGGGAGAATCAAATGAAGAGATTATGTGTGGGGGGAAAAGAAAATCAGTGAAATCTTGCGGCTGTGCCCGTCCCTCATTCTTGATCCCTCCTCCTCCTCATCCCTCCTTCCTCACCACTACTTTGCACCCCACCTCCCACTCCCCCTAGTGCTACATATATGTTCCCGGTGAATAATCAGTCAGCAGATTAAGCTGCCTGGGGAGGCAACTCAGTTGTCACATCCATCTCTTTGGAAAGATGCATCTCTGCCCTGTTCATGCAAGGAAATGTAGCCGTAAATTGCTTCAAAATGGGGCAGCGTTTGCCTTCCTCTCCCAAGCGTTGTCTTGGGGCCCTCAGCCTGGGAATAAAGCAGAGGCTCCCGCTTCCACAAAGATGGGACATTTCAGCTCCCACACCCAGGTTCAGTTATGCGTCCCCAGACCCACAGAGAAAAATCAGTACCCCTTAAGTAGCGGGGACCCCGATGAGCCTTTGCCATCACTTTAGGTTTTTCGAGAATCACCTGTCTCTTCCCTAACGCCATGAGAATTTGGTGACCTTCACTCCTGTATCCATGACGACCCGATGGGATACGCTTAATTAGTTCAAGCTTATTTTAGGACCAATTTTCTTTGATTTTAGGGCAGTGAGAGCTATGATAACGGTAAGCATGTTTATGATGCGAGGGAAGCTAAGATGAAATGTGCCAACAATTCGAGTCAAACAGATGGTGACCCCTGATTGAACTTGCCCTCTCATTCAATTATTCAGCTGTATTTAATTTTCCTCCGAGAGGCTCAGGCGTTGCGCCACCTCGAGTCCGCGAGGTGGCGCTAGAGACCACCCTTCCAGAAGCTGTGTTCAACCAGGTTAGCAGGCCCAACAGCAGAGGAATATTAGGATTTTCCCTGCTGGAACAATAGTTTCTGCTAATATCAAATCATAGAAAAAGCGGAACTCGGGCTGTGTGGGGGAGGATCAGACTGCCTATGAATCGGTCATCAACTTTAAGTGATCTCCATCCGAATAAGCCCCGTGACTAGATCTCCCACGCTTAACATCCACCCCAGTGATGATTTCGGATTCTGGCGTTACCTGGTCGGAGCTGTGTTGGTAATTGTGGATGTGTTGTGTTTGCATTTTGAACGAGACTCATTTAACTTCGGCTGAGACCAATAGATGGTGCCTAGCGGGATACGGGGGCCCGTGTCAGAGGGAGAGAAAACCTGACGGAGGGTCTGCGTAACCTCTGGCACCTGCACCGCATGCAAATATCGGCCTTAGAATTAAAGCTGAAAATGGATTTACACTTTAAAGAGATGTAATCCCGGAAGACAAAATCGCTCAGTTTTTAATACCTTATTTTCCAAAGATGCTTAGAAGATACTTTTGAATCAGGTTGCCTAAAGGGGAGACTCCCCCATTTTTTGTTATTGTTGGGGTAACAGTAGTGTTTCACGTAACTTTCAACTAGGAAAGGGTGTCGCTTTCATTTTGGACTTCACTCATTCTTACCCAGCAAGATCCCCAATAAAGAAGTTCACTATAAAAGCAGTGGTGATTTCTCTGGACTTCTTAATAATTTAGTAGTATCATAACAGTGCCTAAACTTTCTTCTCCAATTAAAAGTCAAGTAGCAAAAACATGCTCAGAAGTGTTCATATTTGCCAACAGAGCACATGTGGCCACTCATGACACTTAAGAATTCCATCACCTCAATCAGTCAATCAATCATTCATATTTATTAAGCACTTACATTGTGTTACAATGTATTAAATGCTTGGAAGAGTACAATATAACAGTTGGTAGACTCGCTGGTACTGTCCCATATTTAAAATTATTGTTGTTGTTTTATGCTGTTGTGTCTGGCCCACAGCGACTCCATAGACACATCTCTCCCAGAACACCCCACTTCCATCTGCAATCGTTCCGGTAGCATACCCATAGAGTTTTCTTGGTCAAAATACAGAAATGGTTTACCATTGCCTCCTTCTGCACTGTAAACGACTCTCTGCCCCCGCCTTTCTCCCTGGCTGCTGCTGCCCATAAATATGTACAAATAAAATAGAGTAATAAATACAAACATATACATATATACAGGTGCCGTGGGGCGGGGAAGGAGGTAAGGTGGGGGGATGGGGAGGAGGGAGAGAGGAAGGAAGGGGCTCAGTCTGGGAAGGCCTCCTGGAGGAGGTGAGCTCTCAGTAGGGCTTTCCCACTGCCCAAGCTACTAGTGGAATGGGTAGGCCTCTGCTTGACTCTCCCTCCTGTATTTGTGACTGGTGGAGTACTGGAAACTCTCCAGGTGCAACCCTTAGAGGGGACATATTTAAAGTAGCAAGATTTAAATCAATTAGGATGACACGCCCCAAAAGATTATTTGCAGATGTTTTCAGAATTTATATAGCTGCTGAATAACAGTATTGATAACTGTGTTATTTGTTAAGTGTTTACTATGTGCCAAGCACTGTACTAAGCAGAGAAGCAGCGTGGCTCAGTGGAAAGAGCCCGGGCTTTGGAGTCAGACCTTATGGGTTCAAATCCCGGCTTCGCCAGTTGTCAGCTGTGCGACTTTGGGCAAGTCACTTAACTTCTCTGTGCCTCAGTTCCCTCATCTGTAAAATGAGGATTAAGACTGTGAGCCCCACGTGGGACAACCTGATCACCTTGTATCCCCCCAGCGTTTAGAACAGTGCTGTGCACATAGTAAGCACTTAACAAATACCATAAAAAAAGCACTAGGATAGATTCACAACAATCAGGTCAGATATAATTAAGGGGGAGGGACACCATTTTACAGATGAGGAAGCTGTAGCACAGAGAACTGAAGTGACTTACCCAAGGTCACACAGCAACAAATGGCAAAACCAGATTTGGAAACCAGGTCTCCTGACTCCCAGCCCCATGCTCATTCCACTAGGCCACACTGTTTCTAGATAGATGACCCTCCCTAACCTTTAATTCCCTTAATCCAAATTAATAGTATTTATTGACTGCTTACTGTGTGCAGAGTGCTGAACTAAGCACTTGGGTGAGTATAATATAATAGAGTCTGTAGGCATAATAACTGTGATATTTGTTAAGCACTTACTTTGTGCCAAGCACTGTTCTAAGCACTGGGGTAGATCTGAGTAAATCAGGTTGGACACAGTCCCTGTCCCACTTTTGGCTCACAGACTTAATCCCATTTTTTTTTTTTTACAGATGAAGTAACTGAGGCACAGAGAAGTTAAGTAACCTGCCCAAGGCCACAGAGCAGACAAGTATTGGAGCTAGGATTAGAACCCAGGCCTATGCTCTATCCACCTCACTGTGCTCCTTTTCTATGATTGCCGAGATGATCCCTGCCAATAAGGAGCTTAAAATCTGGCTGTTATTTTCCCCTCCTCGGTTTCTGAAGACATGGGTATGCTGCTGGAGGATGTAGTGGTGAAAGTTAAGGGGGAGAGAGCCTGGACATATAAAAAATAGAAATGTGGACACGAAGGCATCCAGTGTCCATTCAGTGCAGGTTTGCCTGAAAATGGACTGTCCAGTATAAAACTGGATGAACAATACCTTCGCCCACCCCTCTTCCCTCCCCACACACCCCTGGCCTCTGCAGGAAGGATGCTTTGTGTCTGAGGGAAGGTACTCCTGCTGAACTCAGCAAGGCATGACTTAACCAGAGAGGCCCACCTTTCTGCACATGTAGAGGACGCCACTCAGTGACGCCCTTGAGCCGCATTTAATTACATCCCCCGGTTCAGCGGCTGGTTACCAATCGATGCCGACTGGAATGCGCTCTCTTTATTTCACGAACAGAAAGGGCAGACAGACAGCTGTGGTTGTTGGACAGGGGGAGCAAAGCAGATTCCTCCGTTGTGCCCAGCTGCCAAGGGTCATAGCCTCAGGCTCTTGTCTGCTGGAGCCTGAGGGGAGTGGATTCATCTGGAGGGTTGGGATTCGGGGGACGGTAGTGTGATCAATCCGCTAGACTGTAAACTCCTCGAGAGCTGGGATTGTGTCTAATGGATTGTGCTTTCTCAATCTCATATTACAGTGCTCTGCACTCAGTTACCAGTCAATAGATGCCATGGATTGACTTTTTGGTGGATCACTTTTTTGGTCCAGATTTGCCACCGGACCATGTCACATTCATTCATTCGATCGTATTTATTGAGTACTTACTGTGTGCAGAGCAGTAAGTACAATTTGGCAATGGATAGAGACAGCCCCTACTACACAACGGGTTCACAGTCTAGAGGGAGGACACGTGTTTAGTACCTTTGACCTTATCCACATACATCTAAGTATATGAAGCAGCCTTAAAGATCCCTAAAAATACTAATGCAGATCAACTATAACATTGTCAGTTTATGGTAAGTTTTTCTTGAAATTTTGACTAATTTCTTAAGCATCATGTTATTTTACTGATATCTACTATTCAGTTTTTCAAATGCACTCAGGTCTTTCATAATGCAGATGCTATATTCCTGACAAGAAAACACTTTAAGGAAAACCTGTGTTATATCAGTCAATCAATGGAAATTTACGGAGTGCTTACCATGTGCAGAGCACTGTGCTAAGTGATTGGGAAAGTACGATACAACAGAGTTGGTAGACACGATCCCTGCCCAAAAAGAGCTTACAGTCTACAGCTTACAAGCGTGCCTCAAGTGATACCATGCGTATGGGCACAGCTTTTTTCTTTTAATACTACACCACCACTGCATTCTATCTAGATAAGCACATAGTATTGAAAGAATAGTTCCAAATGATCAGCAGCTTTCTAGCTATATTAAAAATATGTTAAGGAAGAATTGAGTATATTAGATACCTCAGGAATACACAACAGCTATGTGAATTTAAAAGGTTTAAGTACATTCATGGTTTTTGCTTTTAAAGGCCGAAATTTTTCACAGACTGGAACCCAGCAAATGGAACACTTATTTCCTATAAAAAAAACCCTCTCCCTCTCTCACGTGTTTCTGAATTTGACCAGGTATTGGTTATTTACATCCCTCATGATTGATACATTTAAAATACACATTTCTTTGTGATAATGTGCCACCTAAATGCCACCCTACACCAGTCTGTTATGACATGAAGAAAACGGTGTGGCCTAGTGGAAAAAGCACGGGCTTGGGAGTCAGAGGACCTGGGTTCCACTGCTACTTGGTCCACTTGCTTGCTGTGACCTTGGTTAAGTAATTTCACTCTTGGGTTTCAGTTTCTCCAACAGTAAAATGAGGATTCAAAACCTGTTTCATCTCCCACTTAAGACAGAGCCCCATGTGGGATAGGGAGGGTTTTGAGCCTGATTGACTTGTACCCCAGAATTTTAGAACAGTGTTTGACATATAGTAAGCACTTAACAAATACCATAAAGTGAAAGAAAAAAAAGGAAATGCAGCAACGTTTGCTTTTCTGTTCAGTTTTAGACTCTGCTTTGTTTTCTGAATATGGTTTGAGTCCAGAGTTTTCATTAGTGTTAAGGAAGGTGATTGTTGCCATGTGAGATTTTACTTTAGTGCTATTGTATATGGTTAGAGACAAGCAACAGATGACAAACAAAATGGCCACTAAAGAGTCCCATAGGTTGTCATGAGGTTATGCAGTATTTGCACTGTTTTCAATTTAGTGATGCCAAACAGAAGGGCTATCACCACTCAGGGTTTGTTACATTCAGTGCTACACTTATGGGGTTAAGGAGAGGTATCAATTAGAACTAGAAACCCATGCAAATCTATTTCATGGAACACCTTTGGCCTCTAATTAGCCTAGCATATTCAGCTAAACACACTCCCTTGTATTTCTAAATTGTTAGCAGCCATAGGTATATTGGAAAATTTTCGCAAGGGACTTGAGCAACTTGTGTAATATATTCCTATTCAGGAAAAGAGATGGATTCAAAGTGCAGTGGGATCAGTGAAGTCCTTTATTTGGGTGCAAACGACAGGGTAGCTGCTTATTAGCTGTGTCCCTAGCCAGAGGGCTAGGTATTTTTTCCTCTCCTGTTGTCTCTTATTATCCTCACCAGCTAGGAGGTCTCAGCAGGGAGGGGCCATTCACTACACCCTCACAGGCTGAAAAATATTTCCATAAACCACCCGATCCCTCTTCTGGAATGCCAGCACCTGCTGATTGAGGGGCACCTGGGGATTTGGGTGTATCCCACTTCCATGAATGTGTGTGTGTGTGTGTGTGTGTGTGTGTGTGTTTGCGTGTTTGCACAAAGAGTAGGCTCTGCAGTTGAGCCAAACCAGTGTTGTAACCTGCCTATTTTCATTCTTAAATCCAGCCCTCCTTACCTCAAGGTGGACATGGCGAAGGAGATGGAGGAAGAAAAATCAATGAAAATTGGAGGACTCTGAGGAACTAACAAGATAGTCTTTATGATTCTGAGTTATCCTGGCCTTCACATTCAATATAGAAATGTGTGTGGATTACTTCATTTGTAACCATAGCACTTCACATTACAGGAATAGTTGTGTCTAAATAGGGAAAGCGTTCAGGGGTGAAGTTGGAGCAGGAATTATCCCTAAAATGTCCTTCAAATATTTGAGAGAATTCAACCACATCTCACTAACCCTGATCAGACATTTGCTGCGATCCCTAACTCTTCTGCTCCCCTCACATCATTTGTTTTTCTTTGTTCATGAGAGATGATTACAATAGCATTTAGGCAAGGAGAGCTGTATCTTTAAAAATAGATAACAGAACAGAATGGAAACGAAACCAAATGGAAAATGCCTTGGTATAAAAAGTTAGCCCGTGGCTCTCTTGACAACTACAAAGACTACTGGAGCTAAGTTTCCTGTCTTTTTTATTCATAATTTCCTGAATCAACGAAAGATCTTGAAAAGTTCCCTTCCATTTTCCTCTCACATTTTCTCAGCTCCTGCGTTTATTCAGCCTGGCTCATTTCCCACCATATATTACTCATTTGTGGGGCTCTGTGAATATCATTCCTGGAGTGTGAGCTGTCTCCAGCCAGCTAATTCTACACCAAATCCATTTTTTGTTTTTACTCTTTTCTTTTTTTTCCCCCCCTTTTTTGTTGGAGGGCCAGCTTCTTTTTTTTTCCTGAAGGTGGCAGTGAAAGAAAAAAAATAACTCCCTTTGAAGATTTAGGAATTTTATCATAAAACAGATGGACAAGTCCTGTATTTTACCCATTTCCCCTTGTGCCCATGAGTACTGACAATGAAAACTGCTGCTTCTGTAAAGTGCTGATCAAATTGTAGAAAGGTGGCCATCCCCAGCAGTCTGGCCTGATCTAGTATCATCCCAGCTCATAAGTAAACGGATGGGCTGGGCTTTTTTTTTTTTCTCTTAGTCCCTTACCAAGATAATTGAGGATCATAATGGTGGGAAAGGACTGGAGTCATCATTTGCTGCCTGTCAGGTATCAGTACTCATCTTCATGTCATCCGTCACCATTGAGCCACTCTGTCATCTTTCCTCAGCCTTCAGCGCCGCTCTTTCTCATCGTGTTCATTATCTCCAGCTCAGACCAATCCTCCCCCCCCTCGTAAATGCATCTTTGTGCAACTCTCAGTCTTCTGATTATGAATCGATGATCATGTGGTGTAAGAGAGATAGATGGCTTTTAGTTCCATCTTGTCTTCTCTAATTGTAAAATATTAGTTACATTAGACTGTGTCTTTTGATTAATGGAACTTATTTGGAGTGGCCTCTCCCAACCCTCCCCCTTCCAAAGTCCTCCACTGACTTTTGAGAATTGAGTGATTTCACTTAAAGCAGACAAATAGGCCCTTCAGCAAGGAGATAGCTAAGCTATAATATTGTGGGCAAAGCAGGCTCACGGAGACAGAGTTGTGTGTTTTAAAGAAAGGTTTCCACTCTGGCTAGACAAATACGGTTCATTTATTAAATGCAGAGGCGGGGCTCCTTCGGTGGGGTGGGGAACGGGGGTGATCTGCAAATACAAATACTTGTAAAATAACAAAGCAGGATGCAAGAGCAATTGAAATTCAAATGAAATAATCTCAGCCTGAAATTGAAGCCTCCCCACATTCACTTTGGAAGAAGCATGTCAGAACTGAACTTTGATGAATTAATGCTAATGTGAAGGGCTATCTTCATGCAGTACTCCGTTTAATACTTTCAGGCCATGCCATCAAGCAAGCATCTCTTCTCTCTGACACTGGGAGAAATTTGTACTTTAATACAGAATTTATCTTATTTGGCACTATTTACCTAAACATGGTCTGTTGATAAAGTCCTTGCTGTACAAATGGAAAGGCAGTTGGCTAAATCCCTTATTATAAATAATCACTGTCTATCTTTCAGTGTAAATTCAAGGACACATTCACTTTCAACCTATCAGTTCAATTAGAAAGGGTCTATTCACTGTCGATATCTATATCTCATGGAAATAGGAAAGCTCGGTTCATAAACAAATCAAACTATTTTAAAAAATAGCACTCTGGATTATGAATTCTAGAGTCCATGCACATAGTGACACTTTCAGGACACATGCTGAAGAAAATCTATTCATTTTTAAAAAAATCTCATTTTATGCTACCTTCAGTATTTAATTCTGACCTTTGGCTTTCTGGCAGTATCCAAATTTTTTCCTCATTCCTACAGAAATTAACTATTATGTCTCTTCCAAGAGGCGTGATATTTCATTCAATGTGTTGGAGGCAAAAGATTGATTTTATTGTGGGTTTAAGAAGCTAGTAATGTTTTCCTTTCATTTTATTTTAATTTTTTTTTTGGTGGGGAAGGATGGAGGGGCGGGGGAAGAACATAACAAAGTAGAAAAATGAATGCAGCAAAAGCAAACCGGGTGTTTAGGGTACAATAAGACCACGTCTTCAAACCACAAAAAGAATATTTTGCAGGAAGGTTGAAGCTCAGAGCTAACCCTGCCCCAGGACCACCATCACTGTGCCCCTCCTGCTGTGTCTAGATACCGTGGCATGGCTTTGTGGCATGTAAAATTACTGAGAATTTGAAATTCATGTTAATTCCTGGGCAAAATCATTTGTACTAATGACCAATTTAGCCAGAATTCCTCCTTGTCATTTTAGTGCCATCTCATTACCTGAACCAAGAGCTCTGATTTTCATTTCATTTTTAGATCAGTTTCAACCTGGAAAACTGAATACAAGTGTTCCTTTTGACCTACTCTCTATTTGAGGGCTCTTTGTACTGAATGGCAATGGACATTTTAAAGTCAACTGAGTTTGAGATATTGTTCTTAAAATATACATTAGGGGTAAAATGCATGCTTTCTCCAATTATAGTTCATCAGCAGCAACAGCTACTTCAGGAGGTGGATCTGTAATATTTTAGATTATTTTATGTTATATATTGTTTATATAGAATATTCATTCTTTCATTCATTCAGTGGTATTTACTGAGTGCTTACTGTGTGCAGAGCACTGTACTAAGCGCTTGGGAAGTACAAGTTGGCAACATATAGAGATGGTCCCTGAGTGCATGTTGACAACTGTAGACCCTTTTATATATTTGATGGCACACATTTATCTCTTATGGATCCGCAATACCAAACTTGTAGTAAAACGCTATATCAAAAGGCAGATATCCTGCAATGTATAAAAAAAGCTCTCAGTGGTTTTAATTTTCTTCCCCTACTGAAGTCCATACAACCTGCTAATGGACTTCACTGCTTCATTTCAGTTCATTTTTCTACCTGACAGGAGAGGAGGGGGTGAAGAAGACCAATGAGATAGGACATAATGTATGTGTCCCTTAGAGCCATGAGATTGAAATCTAAAATGCAGGAGTTGAGGTAGCCTGCATGACAACTTGTAGAAAGTCTGTCTTGTACCACCTCTGAAGTTTGCAGGGCCACCTGGCTTTCTTTTTAAAATTCAATAGGTCAGCGAGTACCTTCCCAAGAGATGACCCCAGGCCTAAAATTCTGTTTTAATTTCAAAATTATGGCAAGAAAATTAATTCTTTGACAACACTTTGGCTTCAGCAATATGCACTCAGCTTTCACAGCACATGCGGTTAAGGACCTAATTTCTTCCTGTTTAAAATAAGTACTGTTTGGCTCTCCCGTGGTTTTCAAGTTTTCTGGATAACTTGTGATCTGACAAATGGGGTGTAGAAGTTCTTCTCAGGATCAAGACCCATAAAAGCCCTTCAAGGATGCCCTGGTCAGATTTTAATCATAACGGAACAATTTTGATCTCCATGCATCTGGGAGGCCCTCATTAAAATAGAGGAGATTCTGAGGGTAAATGATTCATTTTCTAATGTGCACTGTGTTCTTTCTTAATGGACATCCTATCCAATTGGCCTGGGCCCAGCACTGAGGGTGTGGGTGACATCAGGGCAGATGAGTGTAGAAAACAATCTAAAATCTGGGTGTCTTGAAAAACAAACTATCCAGATCCTCCCCTCCAGTTGGCAATGAAATCCTTTAGTCCAAACTCGGAGATTGAATTTCCTTCTCTGGGTTTAAGAAATAGTACATTTCACTTTCAAACTGAACAGTTCAAAGAACTCATTCAATGGACTCATGAACTCACTTGGGAGCTTTTTAGATCTAATATCCTGTAATGCCTCTGCTATCCTATGAGGAGTGACACTGAGACCACACAGATAGCTTTAAGGCCCAAGGAATCCTTCTGGCCACTTTGAGCAGAAGATGCAGAAGCATGCTGATTTTTGAGCTTTGGGGGTGGCGCTTGGTGGCTGGGGTGGGGAAAGGGAGCCAGTTTGAAATGATCTAAACAAAATTCCCCGGGAATATCTAGGGTCTCTTCAGGAATTGCCCTCCAAAATCCTCAAGGAGCTTGAAAGTGAATTTCCCACACTGTCACTTAAAAACAACCCTACACCAAGAAACTCCACCTCTAAATCCCTTTCTACAGACCCACTGGTTTTCTCCAATAGCTCTCCCCAGGGTGGAGAAACAAGCCCCTGTCGGAATCTTAATCAAACTGGACTAAGATCATTTAGTTAATAAAAATCAACTTGCCATTGAGAAATTCTTCAATTGTTAGCAATCAATTTAGCCTGTGTTTTGCGAGTGGGGGTGGCTTGGGAAGGGGTGGGGGTGATACAGAAGGACTTCAGAGAGATTCTCCTTCTGACTACTGCTCTATTTAAGGGTCCTATAATTTGGTAAGGTTGTGTGCTAAATAATTTGTAAGCCTCAGAACATGCAGGTTATTGTTTGTGGACAGATGGCGCATCACATTTTATTGCTTTTCCTTCTGTGGGTTCTCATATGTAGGACTGATGTGCATTCTGAAGTCTTTGTTTCCTTGCTAAAATCTCTAATCTAAAACAGGCAATCAAGCACACAAGCAGTGCTTCAGAAAGCATAATCATAGTTTTAAAGAAAAAAAAACATTTCAACTGCAGTTACGAAGCAGATGTTTTCTTTGGAAATGTGAAAGGTTATTCGAAGTATTAAAAGAGGACAAATAAATAGAATTCTAAAACATTGCAAGGAACTGAAAGCCTCCCCCCGCCCCCTAACCCCTCATACCCCTCACACACACACAGAGGAGGACTGTCATTTCCTAGAATTAGCTCTCTACTCTAGCCTCCTCTTCAGAGCTTCTCTCACACAAGCCCTCTGATGGTGGATTTTGCTTTCACCTTTCCTCTGGAGATTGGCGGTCTTTGTCTCTTATAGGCGTCGTTGTGATCTTGGAGCTGCTACTGCCCTTAAGAGTTAAATCATGTTGATATACAGGAAGGAAATGAAATAGACTAACTCTCTACTCTTTTCTTCCTACGGATTTTTCTTTTTTATTCTGAAGATAGAATTACTGTTTGTAAGCATCTGAAAGTCATTAGTGGCTCTGCAGTCTGTCAGGTGCCGACGCAAAAAACTGCTGAAACTGAACGGGTTTCTGTGCAGAGTGCTGGGAATTTGTCATGTGCTGATGAGCAGTTATAATAATATATGAGCAAATCACAAGCATTCTGCAAATTAATCAAATTTTTTTTCCCCTTCTCCCTTGTCTCGGAGAGAGTGGCTTTGCCGGCAGACGTAGGTGAAGCAGTTTTACTCACAGATGGTAGCTCTGGCATCAGATGGAATTTATATAACAGTAATTCTGATTTCCTGCCAAAGTAGCGCTGAAAACACCAGGGAGATTGAACAAGGCAAGTCATGTGGTTTTGCTGAGGTTGTTGTGGGAAGTTTAAGGGGGGAAATCTCAAATTTTCCTCTTTGCATTTATTGTTTTTGCCTGAAGGGCCAGAAATTGAACGCCATTCTGCCATAGGCGAAATCCGACACATCTTTTTTTATGAATTGTGCTGAAAGAGTGCTTCACAGCTGTTGGAACTGCTGGCAGTGACATGACTCCTTATCCTTTCTCTTCCCTTACAAGGATTAAAGGAGGGAGGGTTCAAAAGGTTGTTGCACTACATGTTAAAATGAGGCAGAGTCTCCCTTCCCAGGAAGGAGTGCCATGTTCGGTTACTTTATACTCCCTTTGGCATTACAGAACCTTTAAGGGCTTTTCGTTCAAGTGTTTTATTAAATGAAGAGTCTAACGACTCTCAGTTTAATTACCAGAGGCTCTTTTTTCTTCTTCTGGATTTATTCAAGTAGTTGAAAATGATGATCCTAGTTTAGTAGCTCACAAACAGTTACGTTTTGTGAGTTTGTGTGGGTGTGTATGTATCTAGGTAGGCACTGTGCTGATTCAGAGGAATACTAAGGATGGGTACAACCTTCCCAATTTGACCACCACCCTGTTCTTTTGTATTCTTCATCCAAAAATCTTTCCATCTTCCCTGTAAAATAACATCCTCTGAGGGAGGGAGCTGGAATTTCCTGTGACACGGCTGAGATGAGGCAACGATAAAAATCAGGGAACTTTCATGGAATGTTTCTAATAAAGAGGTGAATTTTTCTGCAGTGGGAAAAATGATAAAAAGATGGCGTATCAGCCACATTATGCAACAAAGTAATGCTGCTGTGTTTTTTATAATGTAAGGCACTGCCCATTTGTTTTGGTTTACGTGACTGCAGTGAAATAAGTGGATTAGACTGAAACTTTAGCATGCTTCATTGCAGCTGGTTGCAGACATCTGTCATTCCTCAGCCATACATTCTGGATCGTGCCAGGAAGAAAAAGCAAAGTCTGACACCTTTGATTTTAGAGAGAGCCTTTTATAGAAATAAAAAAAAGAAAGAGAAAGAGGAGCGTTTCCTTTGTGACTTCGTAAAGAGCCACCTCTTTTTTAGTGGGTGACAGCGTCAGCAGCTCTCGACAAAGGCCAAATCTTGAAAACTTTATGCTTCTATCTATTCTTTTTATACTGTAATTTTCTATTGTTCAGTACACCAATTCGCAGAATTGAACATGATAAAAAGTAGCTATTTTTAATATATACAGTCCGTAAGTCTATATGGATATATACTGTGCATATTGATTGTGTGTGTCTTAGTCCTTTATAGAAATAGCGATGTACTGTATGCTTAGATCCATAAACTCACATTAATACAATACAACAACAGTGAATTTTGATGGAACATGACTGCTGCCACTACATTGTTTTTAGCAGGATGTTCTGCAAACCATATAAAACCCTCCATAATAAATGTACTAATGTTTTTATGAGAGATGTGGGTAGTGAATTATCCACAGATAATCTGAGATACTAGCTTTTAGTGGATCGGATATTTATTTACTTAAAAATGTTTTGTGTTGGGTAGGTTGGCCTTTTTTTCCTGAGTCTTTCCTAACATGTTGCCGTACATTCCAGATTCCACAATGACAAACAAAAGTATAAACAACAAAAAAAATACCTAGGTCACATTACACAAGGAGCTACTAAAATTAAAGAAAGGTTGTTTGGTTTTAAATGGCGTGTTGGAAATCAATGCGTGACCAAATTAAGGGACACCATCCCCAGATTTACCACCTACATGCAAGAACTGAGAAATAAAAGTTGGAAGTAGTATCAAGATTCAGCACTGTTACCCCAAAACAGGCTATTGTCAACTTGCCCAGGACGTGCAGTTGATTTATACCTAGAAAAGATGGTTATTCGACTTATATTCATTTTTTAGGCTACCTATATAACTATTATGGAGAAGAACCATCAAAAGGTCATGGGTTCTAATTCCAGCCCCACCACCTGCTTGCTGTGGCCTTGGGAAAGCCACTTCACTTCTCTGTGCCTCAGTTGCCTCATCTGTAAAATAGGGATAAAGACTGTGAGCCCCATGCACGACAGGGACTGTGTCTGACCTGTTTTCCTTGTATCCACACCAGCGTTTAGTACAGTGCCTGGCACACAGTAAGCACTTAAAAAATACAATTACTATTTTTATTAACTCTTTCTCTAGGTTGGTAAATTTAGGTGGTAATTCTCCTGTACCCAAATCCAGACAGTGGATTGTATTGGAAAAAAAAGAATTAAAGCACGAGGTTAGGGGATAGGAGGGTAAAATTGGGAGAAAGAAATATTATAATAATAGATGTGGTATTTAAGTGCTTACAATGTGCCAAGTACTGTACTAAGCAATGGGGTAGATATAATGGAGAAACATTGTACAATGGAGAAGCAATCGAGAAACAGCATGGCATAGTGGAAAGAGCACATGCTTGGGAGTCGGAAGTCAAGGGTTCTAATCCCCGCTCTTCCACTGAGTAGCTGTGTGACTTGAGCAAGTCACTTGACTTCTCTGTGCCTCAGTTACCTCATCTGTAAAATGGGGATTAAGACTGTGAGCCCCATGTGGGGCAACCTGATTACCTTGTATCTACCCCAATGCTTAGAACAGTGCTCGGCACATAGTAAGTGTTTAACAAATGTCATTATTATTATTATTATTACAAGGTAGGTCAGACATAGTTCCTGTCCCACATGGGGCTCACGCTTTAATAATCTTGTATGTGGATTTAGTGGTTACTTGGGCAAATGTTAAATCTACATTAACTGTGCTTATCACAAAGGAATGTTTGGGTTGGAGAAATATTTGTAATAGATTTAAGTGGAATACCTTGCAATTAGCTTTCCTGGATATACGTGATCCCTAAGAGGCAACTGCTAATGGCTTATTAACTAATTTACACTCTCCTTAGCACTCATGTATATATGTCTGTCCAACATATTTATTTTGAACTCTCTAGTTGTAATAGTTTCATATTTTTCTCCCCTGTTTTGATTTTAAGCTTCTTGTGGGCTGGGAATGTATCACTTTATTATTCTGTTTTTCCCAAGCATCTAGTACAGTGCTCTTGACCAAGCGGACACTTAGTAAATGCTAGTTAAGAGAAGCAGCATGGCTCAGTGGAAAGAGCCCGGGCTTTGGAGTCAGAGGTCATGGGTTCAAATCCCTGCTCCGCCAATTTTCAGCTGTGTGACTTTGGGCAAGCCACTTCACTTCTCTGGGCCTCAGTTACCTCATCTGTAAAATGGGGATTAAGACTGTGAGCCCTTCATGGGGCAACCTGATCACCTTGTATCCCCCCAGAGCTTAGAATAGTGCTTCGCACATAGTAAGCGCTTAACAAATGCCATCATCATTATTATTATTAATATATTACTACTACCACTACCACAAAACAAAACGTTTTAGTGCTGAAGGTTAATCCAATCAAAGAGTCAGAGAGAGGGGGAAGGATGGACTTAAAAGAATCATGCAGGATGAATATAAGGGCAACATTGATAATTGAAAATAGTTTTACAGTATGTAGGAATCCATCTTTGGATCACAGGGTAAAGCGTGTGTGTGTGTGTGTGTGTGTGTTTATGTATTTTTTTTCCTAGCTTTTCTAAATTATCTACATAAATAGCTTTTTGACCATTTCTACAGTTGAAGTATATGCATGAGAGGTTCAAACCTAATAATCTGAGAACTTGCACCTTGGTGAATTTTTAACAGGGAAGCAGCCTTTTAAGTTCCCTGCATTGAAAATATAGATTTCATTCGATTCAATCCACTAATCAGTGGTATTTATTAAGTGCTTATGATGAGGACCACGGGGGAGCAGGGCCGTGGAGGGGGTGGCCGTCTGAACGAATGGATGGCTGTGACCTCGGTGTCCCATAAGAGCATGCAGTGGGGAGGGTGGGGGGAAAGAGGCAGGGGTGGGGAAAGCTCCACCAGGGACGAGTAAGGGGAAGCCTTCCCAGACTGAGCCCCCTCCTTCCTCTCTCCCTCCCCATTCCCCCCACCTTACCTCCTTCCCCTCCCCACAGCACCTGTATATATGTATATATGTTTGTACCTATTTATTACTCTATTTGTACATATTTATTCTACTTTATTTTGTTAATATGTTTTGTTTTGTTCTCTGTCTCCCCCTTCTAGACTGTGAGCCCACTGTTGGGTAGGGACCGTCTCTATATGTTGCCAACTTGTACTTCCCAAGCGCTTACTACAGTGCTATGCACACAGTAAGCGCTCAATAAATACGATTGAATGAATACGCATAACACTGTACTAAGCACTTGGGGGAGAACAAACAATGGAGTTGGTAGGCCCGATCCCTGCCTTCAAGGAGTTTATAGTCTAGTGACCTCACAATCCATTGGACTTTTCATTCTCCTCCCAAGTATTTAGTGCAGTTCCCAGTGCACAGTAAGGGTTCAATAATAATAATAATAATGATGGTATTTGTTAAGCGCTCACTATGTGCAAAGCCCTGGGGTAGATACAAGGTTATCAGGCTGTCACATGTGGGGCTCACAGTCTTAGACCCCATCTTATAGATGAGGTAACTGAAGCACAGAGAACTTGCCCAGAGTCACCCAGCTGACAAGTGGCAGAGCCAGAATTCTAACTCATGACCTCTGACTCCAAAGCCCGGGCTCTTTCCACTAAGCCATGCTGCTTCTCTTAAGCAGCTTCTCTTAACAGTAAATCCCACTGATTGATTGACAACATGGTCTACCGTTTCTGTCTAATGGAATAAAATGTATTTGATGCCCTTCACTCCTGCTTTGGAGAAACAGTGGAAGTGCAAGTATTGTACATTGCAGTGTAAGTTGCCCTTACAGAAAAAGTATAATAAAGCACCAGGACTGGTTAAAGAAACAAGAGGTTGACCGGAACAATTTTACTGAAAGGGAACACTTCCCCACAAGTGGAAGAAGGGCACAGTAAGTCAACTGAATTCAGAACCTTTCTGCTTCTTAGACCATAAAATCTATGGCCCTTCAATATACATATGCCTACATACACTATGTAGAAAATAAGAACAGAAGTGATCATCTTTGGAAATCTTATAAACGGGGTATTCCGAGTCTCTTTGCAGGTTATTTTATGGTGAATATAAATGCATTCATGAAAGACTGAAAATTATTTAAGTTCTCAGATCAATAGCAGACAATGGAAAGTAATCGGCCATCAGCAGTGTGTGCTCAGCTTTGGTTGACTTAACAAGGGGTCAGGCATATTTCCAAAAGACGTGTGCAGGCTTCACTGTTTTTGAGTAAATATGATTTTAAAAAAATCAAATCAACAACTGGATAAGGGAACAAACATAACTTTGCTTAAAAAAAATCACATAAACCTATTCCATAACAATGGTTCTGGCATGCAGGGATGAAGAAGGAAAAATTGGAAAATTATAAAGAAATGCCTGAAAAAGGATTTTTGTAATCCCAGCCGGAAGATACAAGTCCACAGAGTCCCAGGAACAAGATTCCTTGAGCTACTCTCATTTCCTGTAGCCAGAGGCTGTTCTTAGGAGATGCTCAGTGTAATTGACTTGCAGGACTCAAGGGTTTAGACAGTTTATGTTAACACCAAACCTCTGGATGATCATACAAACTGAACTTGAACTCTGAACAGTGGAAAATTTCAAACACAGGTGAGCATCTCATTCCTTGCTAATTGACCTTCTTGAAGACCATGGCCAAGTTCCTAGTTTCTTGAAAATTAAATCCGTCACAATTTTTCCTGTCTCTGCAGTTTACTTTTAAACTCTCCTGTTGGACTTTCCAAATCAACATCTGTCCCCACTTAATGATTTGGGATTTCAATCAATCCTGGAATTTATTTGGAACCATTTCTAGTCACCTTTAAATGTAGGTTTTTAAAATTGCAATTTCTTTAAAGCTGTTAAAAACGTAGGAGTTTATAAACCACATTATATTTATCTCAAAGATGTTCCAAACTGCTCTAGTGACTGATTAGGTGAATGAATATTTAGAAAAAAATTGAAAACTTACATTATGAACCTGATTGGAGACATTCTTGTCTGTTTAGAATTAGGGAAATTTTATCAAATGCATAATGTGTGCCTAAGAAATAGTTCCAACTTTAGGACAAATCCATATTTATTTATATTTTTTAACTGTCTCCTTGCATGGTAGCTCTCAGTTTGGTTTCTCTGGAACCATTTCCATTTCTGAGTAAGGTCTCCAGAAACAGTACAATTTAGGATTTTGGGAAAATAATTTGGAAGAAAATACAGGGCCAAGGGTAGAAGTGAAAATGGTGATTTCTAATGCTTTGTTGCCTCTGAAAATACTGGTATTCATTCATACAACAATGATAGAAGTGGTGTCCTGCCAGAGGTGTTTCAGTAAATCCCAACCAGAGGTCTGTTCCTTTTTTTGGAGAGAAGGTGCCCACAATATGTAAGATGATTGATAAATATCCTGTTGAAAAATAAAAAGCCCTGAAGATCCCTTGTTCTCATAAAAGACAATCTAAGAAAACCGCAGTGAGCTTTACTATCAACCTGCTCACTGAGCCTCACTCTCGTCTCTTTTGACATTGACCCCTTGCTCAGACCCTCTCCCTTTCATGGAACTCTTTTCTCATTCGTATCTGGCTGGCCCCTCTCTACACATTTTCAAAGCCCTACTAAAATCACATTTCAATCAATCAATCAATCATATTGATTGAGCTCCTACTGTGTGCAGAACACTGTACTAAGTGCTTGGGGGAGTACAGTAGAAGTAGTGTGGCTCAGTGGAAAGAGCCCGGGGTTTGGAGTCAGAGGTCATGGGTTCAAATCCCGGCTCCACCACTTGTCAGTTGTGTGACTTTGGGCAAGTCACTTCACTTCTCTGGGCCTCAGTTACCTCAACTGTAAAATGGGGATGAAGACTGTGAGCCCCCATGGGACAACCTGATCACCTTGTAACCTCCCTAGCACTTACAACAGTGCTTTGCACATAGTAAGCCCTTAATAAATGCTATCATTATTATTACAGTATAACAGAGTTGGTAGACACATTCCCTGCCCACAATGAGTTTACAGTCTAGAGGGGGAGATAGACATAAATATAAATAAATCACAGGTAGGGACATAAGTGCCATGGGATGAGGGAGGGTTGAATGAAAGGTGAAAATCAAAGATCAAGGGTGACACAGAACAGAGTGGGAGTAGAAGAAATCATGGCTTAGTCAGGGAAGACTTCTTGGAGGAATTGTGCTTTTCATTAGGCTTTGAAGGTGGAGACAAAGATGGTCTGTTGAATCTGAAGAGGGAGTGAGTGCTAGGCCAAAGACAGGATGTGACGGGGTCGATGGCAAGATAGATGAAAATGAAGTACAATGAGTAGGTTGGCATTAGAGCAGTGAGGTGTACAGGCTGTGCTGTAGTTAGGAAATCAGTGAGGCAAGGTAGGAGGAAGAGCCAATGTGATTGAGACTTTGAAAGCCTACGGTAAGGACTTTCTGTTTAAAACAGAGGTGGATGGACAATCACTGGAGGTTTTTGAGGAGTGGGGAAACATGGCTGAAAGGTTTCGCAGAAAAATGACCCAAGCAGCAGAGTGAGGTATGGACTAGAGTGGGGAGAGATGGAGGCAGGGAAGTCAGGAAGGAGGCTGAAGCAATAATCAAGGCTGGATAGGATAAGTGCTTGGATCAGGAAGCCTTCCCTGATTAAGATCTCACCCTACTTTCCCTCTCTGCTGTGTCGACTTTGCACTTTAGTCTATACCTCCTAAACATTTAGGTAATCACCCTGTCCCCTCTTCCTAAAGGACTTATGTACATATTCTAAGTCTCAGTGGCTTCTCATAACTGTATTATATTTTAACATCTGTCTCCCTGACTAGATCGTAAAATCCTTGGGGGGCAGGGATTGTGTTTCCTTACTGTATCGTGTTCTCGCAAGTATTTAGTAGAGTTCTCTGTACCTGGTAAATACTCAATAATCAGTCAATGAATGAATCAGTAGAATTTGAGTGCTTACGATGTATAGAGCACTGTACTAATTGCTTGGGAGAGTACAACGGAATTAACAGACACGATCCCTGCCCCATAACAAGCTCACAGTATAGAAGGGGAGACAGACATTAAAATGAATAAATAATTTATAATATTATTTAAATATGTACACAAGTGCTGTGACGGTGGGTCGAATTGCAAATGTCTAAAGGTCACAGATTCGAGTGCATAGATGATGCAGAAGGGAGAGCGAGCCAGGGAAAAGAGGGCTTAATCAGGGAAGGCATCTTGGAGGAGGTGTAGTCTTAATAATGCCTTGACGGTGGAGAGAGTGGTGGTCTGGCATATATGGAGGGGAAGGTAGTACCAGGTTAGGGGGAGGACATGGGAAAGGAGTTGATGGCGAGATAGACAAGGTAAGTAAGATGGTGCTAGAGGAGTGGAGTGTGTGGGCTGGGCTGCAGTAGGAGATTTAGTGGCATGAGGTAGGATGGGGCAAGCTGATTGAGTCCTTTAAAGCCAATGGTAAAGAGTTTCTGTCAGATACGGAGGTGGATGGGCAGCCATTGGAGGTTCTTGAGGAGTAGGGAGACAGGGACTGAATGTTTTTGTTGATAAATGATCCGCGCAGCAGAATAAAATATGGATAAATACCATCGATTTTAAGAATAGGATTGTCTACCAGCTCTATTGTATTGTACTCTCCCAAGTGCTTAGTCCAGTGCTCTGCACACAGTAAGCACTCAGTAATACCAATGATTGATTGATTGATAACGAATTCCTTTAACTGGATCAGACCTGGTCAGTAATCCATAAACAGACACAAATTAACCTGCCACCATAGCAGTGCCTGCTCTTGAAAGTGCATTAGCAAACATAGCCACCACTGAAGCAACTTCTAAAAGGGCTGTAAATTCTTGAACAGTCTGGAAAAAAGGGTCACAATTGCTCCTGTCCATAAAGCCCTTAAAGATACTTCATTCATTCATTCAATCATATTTATTGAGCGTTTACTGTGTGCAGAGAACAGTACTAAGTGCTTGGGAGGTACTTATAAATATTTAGGCGGTGAAGGGATCCAGTGGTCAATGCCTCCTTGGGCTTTCAGTGGCAGTGCTGGCAGGCACAGCTACTTGCATTTACATACATTTGGTTACCCTGATCAGTCAATCCATCCATGGTATTTATTGAGTGCTCACTGTGTGCAGAACATTGTACTAAGTGCTTAGGAGAGTACCATACAATAGAATTGGTGGACATAATCCCTGCCCACAGAGAGTTTACAGTCTAAGTCATTTCCAGGAATCAACCTTCGAGTGCCTTCCCCAGTGTCTTGATTCAAATACGTCCTTCTGTGTCCATGACTGAACTCTGTGGCCCACTTTAGAAGTCCACACTCTACTAGGTTTTGGTGGCTTTTCACCCAAAGCAGAGGGCTGATATTGATTCCGTCAGATGCCTAGGTGGGACTTTAGGGGCATTTTATAGCCATTACTCTCTGTCATTGAATATATAATAGTTCACTTTTTTTCTTATTGGTTTTAAAATAAATAACAGGCATTCTTGTGATATGTTCTAAACTAAGAGTTTTGAAAGCGTTCAGTGAAAAGCTTGTATGCATGATGCACCAGTACTGTTGCATCATTTTTGGGGGGAGAGAGAGCCATCATGTCCTTGGTAGTAGTTTACTTAACCATATGGAGTTTATTCTTCATTTCAAATCCTGACTGTCACTATGTTGTGAAGGTCATAGCTCTCGGTGAAGAAATTATTGGATCTGGATCCTGCTCTGACTTTAAAAAGTGAGAAGTCTCCATATTAGATCACCTAGGTGGTTTTCTTTTTGTTTCCCCTAGAATCCCACCGAGTCTTCAATCGGGAAGCAACTGGATTGAAATCATAGTAAACCACTCAATGACAGCATCTAGTGTTTTGAGATTTAGGCTTAGATTAAATGTTTCACTAGCCGAGCTATATAAATGTATAAAGTCTCAAGTCAACATGAGGCTCTGCCTTATTGGAGTCAGTCAATCATATGTCCAATCATCAGTAAACACTTAATCGATGGTAGTTACTGAATGCTTACTGTGTGCAGAGTACTGTACTAAACACTTGAGAGTAATCATGTTGTTACTAACATAGTAACACAGTAAGTGCTCAATAATTGTGATTGAATGAATGAATGAATCAATCATTCAGTGGTATTTGAGCCCCTTTTTATGTGCAAGCTCTGTACTAAGTGCTTGGTAGAGTACATTTCCACAGAATTAGCAAACATGTTCCCTGTCTATAATGAGCTTGCAGTTTAGAGGGGGAGAAAGACATTAATATGAATAAATATGTAGTTTATTATATATAATTTAAAGCTATGTTCCTGAATGTGGTAGGGTTGGGATGAATATTTAATGTCCAGAGGTCACAGATTTAAGTGCAGAGATGATGCAGAGTGATCCGGGGAAAGGAGGACTTAATCCGGGAAGGCATCTTGGAGAAGATGTGACCTTAATCACACTACTGAGTACAATAAAATAGAGTTGGTAGATATTTGTTCAGTGCATACTACATGTGCATACTAGCTGCTGAGATAGGTACAAACTAATCAGGTTGGATATAGACCCTGAACAACATGGGCTTGCAGCCTTAATCCTCATTTTACACATGAGGTAACTGAGGCATGGAGAAGTGAAGTGACTTGCCCAAGGTCAATCAGCAGACAAGTTGAAGGGCTGGGATTGGAACCCAGGCCCTTTGAGTCCTAGGCCCGTGCTCTATCCATTAGGCCACCCTGCTTCTCTGTGATCCCTGCTCTCAAGGAACTTACAGTCTAGTTTGAGAGAGAGTCATTAAAATAAATTACATATAAGGGAAATGGCAGGGTATAAGGATATGTGCATAAGCCTTATGGCTTTAATCCTTCTTTACCATATTCTTTGCACTTCCCACAGCCTTCTGAAATGTCACAGTTCTCCCCTTTCCTTATAACTCACAAACATTCCTGAGCGTTCACCGACTCCACCAGTCTGTCACATTATGACTGACGTGGCCAACTGTGACACGTTCACATGAGACGGGAATCATGTTTAACCTCTTTATTTTCCCAGCACTCAGCACAGTGCTTCACACACTCTAATGGCTTAATAAATCAATCATCCAATGGTATTTATTGAGCATTTACTTTGTGCAGAGCACCGAACTGATTGGTTGGGAGTATATAGGCAACAGAGTTAGGTGACACGAGACCTACCCTCAAGGACTTTACAGTTTAGTGGGGGAGGTGGACATTAAAATGAATTACAGTTGGGGAAAGCAGCAAAGCTGAAAGGTTATATGCATAAGTGCTGTGGAGCTAGGGGTGGAGTAAGACCCTCAGATCAAAGCGCAGCCGCATCGCAGAAAGGAGGACGAATAGTGTGGGGAAATGAGGGATTAGTCAGGGAAGGCCTCTTGGACAAAATATAACTTGAGTAAGGCTTTGAAGATGGGGAAAGTGGTGGTCCCTCGGATGTTTTAAGAGGAGGGAGTTCCAGGCTAGAGGGAGGACGTGGGCAAGAGCTCTGCAGCGAAACAGATGAAATTAAAGTACGGTGAGTATGTCTGTGTTAGAGGAGTAAATCATGTGGGCTGGACTGTAGTAGAAGATTTTAGTGAGAAAAGGTAAGAAGGAGAGAGCTGACTGCCTTAAAGCTGATTTTTTAAATGATACTTATTAAGCACTCACTATGTGCCAGGCACTGTACTAAGCACTACGGTAGGGACAAGTTAATTGGGTTGGACACGGTCTATGTCCCTCATGGGGCTCACGGTCTTAATCCCTATTTCACAGATGAGGTAACAGGCACAGAGAAATTAAGTGACTTGTTCAAAGTCACAAAGCAAATAAGTGGAGGAGTGGGATTAGGACCCAGGTCCCTATGACTTCTAGGCCCATACTCTATCCACTTAGGCCACACTCTTCTTTGATGGTAAGGAGTTTCTTTTTGATGAGGCAGTATATATATATATATATATATATAACACAACTTGAGGTTCTTGATTAGTGGGGAGACATGGACTGAATTTTTTTAGAAAAATGATCTGGTCAGCAGAGTGAAGAATGAACAATTGCTTGGATCAGAATGGCAGCCATTTGGATGGAGAGTGTTTAGAATAGGGCTTAGTACAATGTTTGGCACAGAATAAGCACAATTATTATCATTATTGTTACTATCGGTATTAACGAAGATTCAAACAGGAACCCAGAAAGTATTTTAAGACTGGAATTTGGGGAGGCAGTGAGGAGAAACTCAAATTCGTGGGTTGAATGAAGAAAGCTGCTAAATACATCCAGAATGATATTAAAACTATCATGATTAATGTTGATGATGTCTGTCAATCTTTCCACTCTGCAGACTCTAAATTAGATGCAGAAAAACAGGAGTTTGTTCCCCTCATGCAATTATTTCCAACAATATAGCTCAACTTGCTTCCGCACAGCATATATTCCTGTGTTCTTCTACAGCTGCATCTCTTTACAAATTCCGCAGTCAAAAGGGCTGACAAGTCTCTTCAGAGACCCAAGTACAGTGATATGAGCCACACAAGCATGCAGCCAGCCCCTCTCCCACTCCTCCAAAGCTAAACGATGTTGGCTCCAAGATCCTCTGGACTCTGTTAGTCCATTCCTAACCTGAGGTCCCCTGCTGCTGGGTAATACATTATCTGCTGAACCATCAGGAATATTTCATATTTTTCAATGCAAGCAGCTGCCCACAATAAGTTTTGAGTGGTAATTAATGAATGGATTCCCCTAGAGGAATGGACATGTTCTTCCACCCGTTAGGTACAAAGCAAATAGCAGATATTCTCATTGGAAGAAGTAAGAAAAATATCTACTTTTTCCTTTTCTGTGGTAAACAATATACCACTTGCTTTCTCCTCACTTTTCTTAACCCTCACTCTGTATACATATTTATATATTATTCATAGTGGATTAAAAATGAATGGGCTCTTTACCACAGTTCGACTGCACAGTGACAATACAAATTAACTTATTGTATACTTACTTTTCACATGGCAGTGATGGGGAAAAGGAGGCCCTGAGGTAAGTGATAGAAAAGGGGAAACAAGGCAAGATGGGGTCTATTTTACCTTCCGTTAGATTGATGCATCTGTTCCAAGTGAGACAACATAGAAATGCTGTAAGCTTGAAGTTCTTTCTTTTATACTTGGAACCCCTTGGGTTTGCGCTCCTGATTTTGGCCAACCTGAAGGATTATGTAATCCTGACTTTCTTCAGCGGCTTCCTTTACAGTTTAGAAATGAACTGGCCTTATCATCCTGATGATCACCAATAGACCCGTGCAGATTGACAATTTAACCCCTGACCTGTAGGTCTGAGATTGCTGAAAGAGGATGTGTTTGCTTACAAGGCTCTTATGCAATTAAAATAGAGTAGCAGAAGGGCAGAAGAAGGGGTGACCTTCCAGGCCACACAAATGCAGTGGTTTGACTTCTTAGGGATTTGGATGACTAGTGTTTTCCCCCAGTGATTTTCATTTGGAAGTTTGGTTTCCTCCAAATGCTAAAGGGAAATTCAGCAAGATACCAGCAGGTTTTCTTCAGCCCCATTTGCTGCCAATGAGTTCAGAGGATTTCATTGTTCCATCACAAATGTTTAATTGCGGCATCAAAATTCCGCAACCCTCCCAGGCTCTGTGGTCTTGTCCGAAACTGGATTCTGAAGCCAAGGGCCCTGGCTCAGCCCAAACCCAAACCAAGCTAGAAAGGTAAGTCATGAAAAATGCTATCTATCCAGAGCGAGTCAATCGCTTCATTTCAAGGATGGGCGAATACTTTAGAGAGATTAGAAATATGCTCATTCGAACATATCTAGTTGCATGGATGCCCTTGAACTCCACTCTGGCCTCGTTCTGAATGTTTCTCTGTTCAACGTTGTCACAAGTATTTAATGATTCATTGGGAAGCAATGTGGCCTAGAGGAAAGAGCCAGGACTGGAAGTTAGGAGATCTGGGTTCCAAGCCTGTATACACAATGTGCCTGCTGTGTATCTTTGGATAAGTCAGTTAACCTCTCTGAGCTTCACTTTCCTAATCTGTAAAATGGGGGTTAAATGCCAGTCTTTCCTCCCCCTTAGACTGTGACAGTGATTGTGCCTAATTCTGTTGTACTGGCACTCAGCACAGAGTTGTGTTTAGCAAATACTATTATTACTATTATCAGCGTTCTTGAATAAACCTTCCCATAATGAATCTGACCATCCCCCAGTAGCTAGGGGTTGGGAGTTTATATAATGGAAGATGCTTCTAGAACCCAATTGGTCGATTGTCATAGGGTGACAGTGAAATTTAGCAGCTGCTGAAAATTTTCATCATTTTTCTCTGACTCTTTTCACTAACCAGAAGTTTTTGACAGATACATTGCTGATATAGATATACCATGATATATAATGCTAATGCTCGTATTATTGATTTGTTCTCATTAAAACATATAATTTTCTTAATTTTTGTACATCTTCACTTGGATTTCCAAGTCACCGAGATAATCATTAAAGTGAGCCACCTCTGATTGTTTTGATCATAAATTGAAATAGCTAAAGCTAAAACTTCGAAAATGGGCTAGGTTTTTTTTTTTCAAACAACAATGATCGTGATTGAACAACAAAGTTTGAGCTTAATCAAATACTTTGACGGCAAAACATACTAAATGCTACGAGATAAACTAGCTAATCCAAAGCCAGTTTGATTCACAATTGAAATTAGATTCTTTGTTGCCCATTTTCTTTTCACAGATAGGTAATGAATATTAGCAGCGGAGAGCCACACTTAGTTACTTAAAAAGGTGGATCTTTCAAAAGAGCATTTTCATGCATAATATCAACCATAATAATAACTATTTTCTTGAAGAAACACACAGGATATGTTAGGTATTATTTGCAGTAAATAAAATAGAGGCAACCAAAAGAAAGCTTTGGCTAAAATTTGAAAAGAGTGCAATGCATTACACCCAGTGAGCACTCAAAAAAATACTATTGCCTACCTCTCCAAGTTTCCTCTAATTTCCCTCAAATTTTAGTATGCTTCACCACTAATTTTGATATCTCCAGGTGTGCTTACCCTTCTCTTAATAGTCTATTTCTGGATCTTTTCTGAGTTTCTTACATAGATTGAAGATAAGAGTTCATCTCTGTCTAGTAGGCAGCATCTCAAATCCACTAGACTTAGAGTAAGCTCCCAAGTCTCCCTTTATATTCTAATTGTGCCATGCTTGACTTTACATGCTCTATGGAATGAAAAGCCCATTCCAGATGCCATGGATTCAGAGGCTGACAGTTCTCCTGGGAAAAAAGGATGACTTTATCCATTAATAGGGAAATCCACCAATTATCCAAAAATCACATATAAAGTCATGATTTCCTAGTCTCTTCCACCCAGCATTTAGCCAGAGCCACAGACAAGTAACAGGACCACTAGATTTGTAATTCCCCTTTCCTTTTTTTTCTGCTCACTGGTGAAGAACTAGTGAGTCATTTATAAACCGGGCAGCAGAACCAAATGGAGAAAAATCAGAGGCCTGGATAATATCCTAGTTGGAGTCTTGGCCCCTTGATAAGTAAGGGTTATCTGTATTGATATTCCCAGCTTTCACTGTTGATCAAAATAGGTTTCATAATACAGACAAGCAACAAGATGCAAATATGTTTTTTTTTCCTACTCTATATACTCAGGATTGGATTGACTTCTTAGAATGGAGATGATTTTTCAAGGGCCCTTATTTCTTAGAATGGAGGTTATCTTTCAAGGATCCTACCTTTCCCTCAGAGAGTCACATAAAAGGAATTACCCTGCCCTCATTATGCTTTCTCATGAAGTTGTTTAAACTGATCTAAAGACAGAGTTTAAAGCCCAAATAGCTTCATATTATTTTAGGTAGTAGCTCACTTGAACTCAGGCTAGTGTAAACTTTAGATCACCCTAAATGCCACTAGATGCCCTGGTCTCCATCTGTTTTCCACTTGTCTTAATTCATATGTAAAATTATTAGATAATGCCTTTGTTCTTCTTTAATTTTAGTGTTATCTAGGGCTATACCCCAGCAGCCTATAAACTCCTTGTGGCTGAATTATCTCCTCCTCCTTCTGAGTTCTGGGAATCCTATTGGTTGGATTAGTAATCACTGATTCAAAAGAGAGAGCCCATAGGGATTAGAGATTTTACAAACTCCATTGGATTACAAACTCCTTGAAGGCCTGGAACATGTATTTTGCTTCTGTTTTCCGTTTCTTCAGTGATACTTCACACTAGATACATGTGATTTTTTTATGGTATCCAAGTGCTTACAATGTTCCAAACACCGTGCTAAGTGCTGGGGTAGTAACAAGGTAACCAGGTTGAACACAATCTATGTCCTACATGGGGCTCACAATATTAATCTTCATTTTACAGACGAGGAACAGAGAAGTGAGGTGATTTGCTCAAGGTCACACAGCTGAGAAGGGGTGGAGCTGGGATTAATGATAAAAAATGATGGTATTTGTTAAGCGCTTACTATGTGCAAAGCACTGTTCTAAGTGCTGGGGAGGTTACAATGTGATCAGCTTGTCCCACCGGGGGCTCACAGTTTTAATCCCCATTTTACAGATGAGGTAACTGAGGCACAGAGAAGTTAAGTGACTTGCCCAAAGTCACACAGCTGACAGTTGGCAGAGCCGGGATTTGAACCCATGACCTCTGACTCCAAAGCCCGTGCTCATTCCACTGAGCCACACTGATTAGAACCCAGGTCCTCCTGCCTCCCAAACCCATGCTCTCTGCACTAGGCCATTTTGCTTTTCAATCAAGCATTAATTGATTGATTGAAAATTGGGGTCTCTGATCCAATGGAGAGGACCTAAGGGTAGAAATCCAATATTGGGACACATCGGGTCTTTAGAATTCACTTCTTCGAGTGGGTTCTTAAGGCACTTACTGTTTTTTAGGAATTATGAGGGCTGATAGGCAGGGGAAGTCGAGGGCAGCTTTTTCCAAGTGCATGTTGCCAATGCATCGGCATTCCTCAGGGTGCAATGAATCTTCCATTCCTTTAGGGATTTTCCCATTGTCCCTCCCAACAGACAGTGTTTTTATTCATGTTACTTTACTGCTAGTGCTATTATGGGGAATAGTGCTGCATGGAAACAAATGTAAAGTGCTCTTTGTCGGATGTGGGGTTCTTTTGATACTTACCCTGAATGTGGGTAAATGGCTTGGCACATTTATTTATTCATTTATTTTTTTTGAGCAAATTAAACCCAGCTAAGTGTATCTGACCTCAGAGACTCCTGGTTTAAGTTGATTTGAGAGACAAAGCTCGTAAACTTCCAGTAAAAAGGCATCAACAACTTCCCAGCATGGGTTGAAATATGATTGCTGAAATATAACCTCCCAAACCAGCACTACACTAGTTTTTCCCATTAGAAACACTGAAAATTCTTCCATGAGATATCTGATTTTTACAAGAAGGTATTATTTAGGTAGGTATGTTCCTTTTCCCCTTTGTTTCTGTGTTGAGGAAAATTCCAGATGCAAGAATTTTGCTTTGAGGCTTAAAAATTGTTGTC
Organism: Tachyglossus aculeatus; assembly: GCF_015852505.1. Taxonomy (NCBI): domain Eukaryota; kingdom Metazoa; phylum Chordata; class Mammalia; order Monotremata; family Tachyglossidae; genus Tachyglossus; species Tachyglossus aculeatus. The sequence goes on along the minus strand of NC_052076.1, from coordinate 62,538,831 downwards.
CCACTCAATTTTTTGGTATTTTTGCAAACTCATTCTAGTCTTGCTTGTTTCGGTTCCTTTCATTTCTGTCACTTGTTCTCCCATTTCTTCACTCTCATGTAAACCCTTGGGATAACCAAAATGTGATCTTAGGTGGTCTGTCCATACTCCTTGCCCTTTCGTGATAATGGTGTCTTTTACATTATCATTTTCCAGCTTTTCTTCAATAAAAAGCAACTAAGTATTACATGAAAGCAGATAAAGTGCTAATCTGTATGACTAGTTTTGGGCCATGTAAGTTGGGCTCCTAGAGAGAATGATTAATAGAGAAGCAGCGTGATCTAGTGGAAAGAGCGTATACCTTAGAATCAAGGACTGGGTTCTAATCCTGGCTCTGCCAATGGCTTGTGGTCTGACCTTGAGCCAAGTCACTGAACTTCTCTGTGCCTCAGTTTTTTCAACTGTAACGTGGAGATTCAATCCATTACTAAATCCTGTTGGTCCCACCTTCACGACATCGCTAATATCCACCCTCTCTTCTCCATGCAAACTACTACCGTGTTAATACAATCACTCATCCTATCCCTCCTGGATTACTACATCTCCTCCAAGAGGGCCTCCCAGACTAAGACCCTCCTTTCTTCTCCCACTCCATTCTGCATTGCCCTGATTTCTTCCCTTTGCTCTTCCCCCACTTCCAGCCCCACAGCATATGTGGGGCATATCTGTAATTTATTTATTTGTTTTGATGTCTGCCTCCCTGCTTCTAGACTGTAAGCTCGTTGTGGGCAGGGAATATGTCTTTTTCTTGTTATGTTGTACTCTCCCAAGCACTTAGTACAGTGCACACAGTAAGAGCTCAATAAATATGATTGATTGAATGAATGAATTCTCATTCTGTTCTCCCTCCTACTTAGGCTGATAGCTCCATGTGGAACAGGGACTGCCTCTATACTGATTAACTTGTACCCACCCCAGTGTTTAGAAGTGAGTTTGACACATAGTAAGTGCTTAACAAATTACAAAAAAATTATGAAGCAGATAAAGTGCTAATCTGCATGACTAATTATGGGAGGTGCAGGTTATGTTCCTGGTGCGAATGATTATGAGTTAAATTTCACACAGGCATTGGGTGTTCATCTCAGAAAGACCTCAAGACCCTATAGTTTTTGGAGGAAGAAATCCTTCAAAATGTTGTTCAGAAGGCTTTCCTTTTTTTGATTTTGCTTCTATCTTTTATTCTGAATCTTTCACAAAGAACTTACTACCAGAGTTAAAAAAAAAATGAATGTGTAAAAAAAAAAACACAAAAAAAACCAAAATACAACAAAAAAAACCCCCCAACTAACCAGGCTTTTGTCTGTCACACAGGTCACAGGCCTTTCCAGTGCAGATACTGCCCCTACAGTGCCTCTCAGAAGGGAAATCTGAAGACCCATGTTCTTTGTGTCCATCGCATGCCTTTTGACAACAGCCAGTATCCAGATCGCAGGTTCAAGCGCTCCAGAGTTGACTCCGAGGCTTCTGGGAATTTAGAGGAACCTGCAGCTGTCAAACCTGGGAGCTCAGCAGAGCTAACAGAGGAGGGCAGCAAGGCCCAAGAGTAATGCAGCTGAACAAATCAATCTGTATATTGCAATATTATTTTACACAGTTTTTAGATATGCATTTGGTAAGAGAGTTTGCTAACTGCATTCCAAGGGAAAAAAAAGAATCATGTAAAAATCCCCAGTAGTGTACAGAACATTAAAAAAATTTAAGACATATATACATATAAATATATATATATAGATATACATACAAAAATTCCCCTGGCCCTTGAAAATGGCTGCTAAACTGTTACCTGGCAACAAGTACTTCCAAACAATGCAGGTGGGATAAAAAAGTGATTTCAAAATGCGAGGAGGTCATTAGTTCTTTAAAAAGCGGGGGGTGGGCATTTCAAATCAAAAATGGTCTTTGTCCAAAAATAATGCTCTTAACAGAAAAATGATACCATCTAAATGATTTAGTGTTGCCTTGAAGATTGAGAGGCTGTGTTTTCATTGTTGAAAACACCTTTATAATATGACACCAGCTGCTGTCATTTGCCTAGCATAGTAATGAGATGTGTTGGTAGACTGCCATGGTGCCAGTTAAACCGGAGCTGTCTTTGCAGAAAAAAAAAAAATCAATTCAAGTGGTGTTGCAACTGCACTCTAGGAGAAATCTTAGATGGCCCATAAGTGAGGGTCAGTCCTGACCTATATTGGAAAGGATTGTGACTTTATATTCTCATTTTTTTAAAAAAAGAACACACACACACACACACACACACATATATACACACACACACTCTCACATACACACACACACACACACACACACACACACACACAGCCAAATGAATCAGTGGTAGGGAGGTATCTGCAGACTAACGTCCATTGTGGATTTGATTAATAATTCCCTTTTTTAGATCAAATTGCAGTATTGAAAGAAATGCTTTTATTCTGTATCTTTTTTTTAATGAAGAAGTAGGTTTGCTATTAAAAAGAGATGTAGGGGTACATTATATTGAAATATTGTTTAGTGAAACTAGTCATCCTTATCTGAAGAAGGTGCTGGTGAGAAACTGAAGTTTATGTAACAAATGGAGTTACTTATTTTTTCTTCCTTTCTTCTTTTTTTTTTTTTTTTTTTTTTAACTTGAATGAAGGATTTCCAGTATGGTTAGCTTTCATGTTAGGTTTTGTAAGTGTTGAAGACATAGTGCAGGGTTGTTGTTTGTTTTTTTTTTCTTTTCCTGGAGCAAGCTCTTAAGAAGTAGCTTAAACTAAAATATGAATCTAAACATCCTGCTCTTTGTCTCTAATGAAGAAAAGTGTTTTAGCTGATATTTCTTTGTTTTTGTAAAACAAATGTGTTCTATATTTTTGCAGATTTTAGCTTTTCTACTCATTGGATCCTCCAAATAAGTTCATCACCACATAGGAAGCTTCTGAGAGACTATAATTAAGTACTTATTTAAAAAAAATGTAAGAATGCTAGCGAAAGTTTTATTCTTAAATCTGCTTGTAGGGCCTGAAATGTTAGCCTTTTAACATAGTTCCTTTTGGTTGACGCCAAATCGGTGCTGTTGATGGTGATGGTCCAGAAGTATTAACTTCTCCTAAAACAAAATCATCCAGACTTTAAAAGAGAAAAGTCAATATTTCCTTGCAGGCTGGGAGCACAGAGTAAAACCCCAGGGCCTTAAAACTTCAGCTCTGCCTAAAGCAGTTCACAAAAGTACTAAACTGCAATCAATGTAAATAAAATTCTTAGCGCTATCCTGAGACTGGAAGAAAAAAAAAATCTCAGGCTAATAAGGAATATGGTTTGCATATGCTGTCGAAAGGATTGTCAGCTGACTGAAGTTTCAGTTTAAATGGAGGTCGCTCTGCAGTGTGGCCAGTTTGGTACAGAGCAAGCTGCTTTCTTCTTTTTCTAGTATAGTTCTCACTGCCTTACTTAAATCGAGTTGATAAACTTAATGCAACTGTTTCTATGATCCTAGATAAAGGATTGAAATGTTATTGAAAACTTTCTGACCGTAGTAAGCTTTAGGATTTTAACTGCACTACCGTGTTTGGTGACTGTGTCAGTCGCTTGCTTTTTGTGTGTTTGCGCCGCCTTCAGTATCTTAGCAGAAAAAAAAAAGCAAAAAATAAAAAAAAAATAAAAAAGATCAACATTCCATTTCTGGCACTTTTGGAGCTCTTTCAGTATTCTTTTGTGTCTTCTGAGCGTTTTCAGATACGACAGGCAATAATTCTGTTTGTGACACTGGGAACATCTCCCCTTTTTTGTGATGTGTGTGCTGATTCCATTTAGTCCGGTGCTACCGTCGCTATTTTCCCCTCTGACATAGGTCTTTTTTCCAGAACATTTGTAACTTGTAATACAAACAAGTGACAGCAGCTGTGATGCATTGTCAGTTTCTGAATATCATCATGCTTCTCATATCTAAACATGTCAAGTTTTTTCTCTGTAACTTCTGTAGTCTGTGATACTGGTCATAATACTGTCTACATTCCTACACAAAGAAAAATTTCTATCTTGGAGTAAATCTGAGATCAATAGAGTAGAGGATTTTGTTGCTATGCTTGTAACAAGTAGAAAACTTTGTATTTAAAGTTTATTCTTGGTCATTATTTATTATTATAATACATCAGTTGACAGAACTTTATTCTGGTATAGAAGTATAAAAAGTTGTTTTATCAGCAATGATTTTTCTTTCTGCTGTTAGAATAAAATGTCTTTGAAGCAGTACAGTTTTATCCAGTGTTTTCTGCAATAAAACCTCTACCTCTGAAAAATACAGTTTCCCTTCTTGCTTATGTTTATTAGGAACAGTTTAAAACTTATTTTGGCAGCTTTATCGGATATCGAACAAAATTAACATGAGCACGTTCTCAGTGCTTAGATTGAATTCATTCCTTCAGTCAAATTATTTTTAACCTACAGAATATGCATATATATTATATATGTATTGTCGTGCTTAATTAAATGACTGTGGAAATTTGTTTTAGTATGCAATAATATTTGATAAAATAGGAATTATGTCAGACATTAAGTATTGGAGTTTACTAAGCAAATGTAACTCTGACATGGATTTGAAGGTGTTTGGAGTATGTACCATACATAGTGGCACAAAAAGTCATGTTCTCATACAAAAGAAGCATTTATTGTTTAGAGTGTACGTTTGGCAATAGAACACTGCAGTTTATTGTAATGGTGCATGTAAAACCAATTGCCTATATTTTAAAGAAATTTGGAAGCATAAGAACCTTCAGGTTCATCTGCATATAGTATTCTTCCTGTATGTGAGCTAAGTCTCCTAGTTTGGCTATAACTTAAAAGAATTAGAAGTTGACTGCCTATCACTGCAGAGCATCATACCAAGTACCTCACCTATAAAAAAGATGACAAGAAGGAAAAATCTGCAAAAGAAGGAAAGCAAGCAGGTTCAGATGTAAGGAGGGGTTTGGCTCAAATGTTGACAATCCATCCCATTCTATTAAACAACCAGGTCACTGGTGGATTTGCTGAATCTGTGTCTAAAAGCAAATATTTAGCAAAAGCAATTCTGGAGCAGTACAGGTTGGGGTTTAAGAGAACAGTGAAAACCTGTGTGGCCAGGGCAGGGGAGGGAAAGCATTTAGACGCAGTTTGGATCCAAATTAAATAAATTCACTGTGAGTTGCAAAGGGGTTCCCAACGGGACGTACCCACGTCTCATCTACAAGTATTTAAAATGACAGGAAGGAAATTTGCTCTGTGCTTTGCTCAGAACATTATCGCATCCAAACACCATCTTACACGGGAGCCGAGGGAAAACAAAATGAAGGCTACCCAAGCTCTGGTTCTCCTAGCAGATTGGCAGCCATTTAGCCTACACATTGTACTAATTCTCAGTCACCCAGAGGATGATTAGCCAGAGTGTGGATTATCCAGATCCCTGGTTTCTCCTCCTTCTAGTGCTTCTCCACCCTCCCTGCTTGAATTTTGGCTATTTCCCTGTTCCTAATCTTTCACGTCTCACAGAGTAGGTGAGGAGAGAAGAGAACAAGCTAAAATGGTTCCACACTAGCTTGGCGATTGTTGCTTTGGCTTCCATCTCAGCAAATTTTCCAGGTGAGTAACTCCACCCTGGGCTTCTCCCTGCCCCACTAGCTCAGCACCTCCACAGTTTCCAGTCCCCTCCTAACCCATGCACTCCTCTCTATTTCACCAGCCTCCTCTTAACCCTCCCCACTATTCAATTCACCACTTTATATTTGTTAATGCTTCCAGCACTGTTCCATCTCCTCTGGACCTCTTTTAAATCATACTGGTAGTTGTGGATTTGTTAAGCGCTTACTATGTGCCAGGCAATGTACTAAGTACTGGGGTAGATTCAAGCAAATCAGGTTGGATGCAGTCCTTGTCCCAGATGGGGCTCACAGTCTCAATCCCCATTTTACAGATGAGGTAACTGAGGCCCAGAGAAGTGACTTGTCTGAGGTCACACAACAGACAAGTGGCAGAGCTGGAACTAGAACCCATGACCTTCTGATTCCCAGGCCCATGCTCTATCCGTTGTTTCCATGACCCCTGGCCTAGCTGCAGAACTCGGGGTTGGGGACGGAGGGACGTGTGTGTTGGGGGTTAGTGGGGAGGTTTGGTTGGCACCAAGGTGAGATGTAGGGAGAAAACAAGTGGTAGTCACAGTGGCAACTTGCATGTTGCCAACTTGTACTTCCCAAGCACTTAGTACAGTGCTCTGCACACAGTAAGCGCTCAATAAATATGATTGAAGAATAAATGAATGAATGAATGAATGAATGGCAGCAGCCAGACCAGCCAGGTACCCCATGAAGCCCAATGCTGTTGGAGCTGTAAAAGAAAATATAGCCAAAAGCAATGTGGCGGAAAGGGCACGGACCTGGGAATCAGAGAACATGGTAGATTAACTGTATATACTTTGTTAAGAAAGAGGTCACGTTGTTCAGGCCTCACTTGATGGCAGAGTGAAATTTGCCCTCTGCCCAATAACTGCTCAAATCAATTGATGAGATACCTTGTTAGCTCAAAAATGAGGTTAAAATAAGCAGCTGAAATGAGGTTGGGGATTATCTGTGGTTTTCAATTATCCGTGCTTTCCTCTTCTCCAAGTGACAATGAATAATGGCCAGGGGGCTGCCCTGCCATGCTCATCATGATTGAAAGGTGCCCCATCTCTCTCAGGACCAAGTCTGTATGCAGTATGAGCCCAGCACTCAGCCTAAAAGACTCAGGGTCCTTGCAGGAGAGAGATCGCCCATAAAGCCTGGAATCATAATTCAGAGGGGCAGCTGAAAACAACCCCTGCCAAGACTAAGCCGTAGTTAACCTGTTACTGTCTCCTGGGAAAATACATTTGTGGGGAAATCATCTCTCTTTAACCTCCCCATACAGATGGCAAATTATTTGACAAGACTTCCTGCCAAACACCACCCCCCAATATCAAAAAGCTGCTTTCAGTTTTAAGATCCAGTTTCTTATTGAAACTTTTATGAAGACACTCACCCCTGTCCTATAATGCGGGAATTGAATATTTCCCATATGTGTTTAACATCTCTATTGTAAAAAGGCATATTATCACTGCTCCACCATGTGTATTGTAAGCCGGATCCCAGGGAAATGATTCTTTAGCACCGTGTGCTTCATTTCTGGATACCAGCGTTTGGCGTGCTCCACCGAAGTGCAAGGAGATTTCCACCGGGAAAGTGAAAAGAAAGGAAAGGAAAAATGATAAAGTGAAGTGTTAAGTAATATTTAAACCTACTCCAGCTGAAGATCATATAAAGGGGTGAGGGAAAGTTCTAGTTCTTCACCTGTTGGTATTGCAAAGAGAAAAGAAGAAGAAAATGAACATGAGAGAGCAAATGTGTGTTCATAGGGGACTGCGTGTTTGGGAGTAAGGAAATCACAGGAAAAGAGGAGGGAGAAAATTTAAATGATCCTAGACTGAACTGTTTTGCTGTTAATACAGAAATACAGTGCAAGACACATTTAATGGGCCCTATTTTTTATTATACTATGCTGAATAATTAAGTTTGAGGCTAAGTGTCACATAGATTTATCTTTTAATTAAAAAAGCATGGTTCACGCATATTTGAGTGGTAGTCCAAATAAATGCAATATAGAAATTTATGTTTGTTTATCTAGGTGTTAATTACCTAGAGATTGTTCTGGATTACTTCTTTTTATAAAGTGTCATAGGCTCATGTCAGAAGTAATAAAGCTTACCGGTGGAACCTTATCAATTTGCTAACTATAATGCTAGTGTGACCTGAGTAGGGAAACAAAAAAAAAGAAACTTTGGAAAATGTTGTATCCACACCCCATTCAACATAGGAAAAACACATACGGAATAAAGCAATCATTTAAAAAAAGATTTCCTGAACCTAAAAGTACAAATATATCTTCAGGGTTTTATAGTCTCTCACACAAAACTATTTATACACCATGCAATTATTCATGCATCTAGGATATGAGTCCCATGCAGAGGACTGGCAGAAAACCCGAACAGTTGGTTTTCCTGGTGCCATGTAATATGTCCAGGGAATGAAAAATATCCAAAATAAAACACTACCTAAGTAGGATGTCAGACAATTCAATTTTCCTAACATCTTTAAGGCACACGCATAGCTCCCTCAGAAATTGAAAGTGGGGGGAAATCGTATTATTGAAGTTCAGAAAGATGAAAAAAATAGTGAGCAAAAATTGTTCATAAAATAATCTATCAGTTTATTTTCCTTTGTTTTTGACCAGAGTATTCATTAGGAGTTCCCTCAAATGAATTGGAATGAATTGATGAAACTGGAAGGTGTGTGTTACTTCAGGAACAATTGCCAGTCTCAGGAAGCTTCTGAGCTGATACAGGGAATTGTTCAATGGAATAAAAGGGTGATCATACTTAGATTTCTCACTTGTATTTTCAGAGAGTCTTAATGGCCCGAGTAGTTTTACTTCTCTACTGTCTAGATTATGATACCAACATTTTTGAGAGCCTCTTTTTCTGATGTCATAGCACAAGGAAATCGATGAAAATTACTGTAAGTGTTCATGCTCATTAATTCTAGCTTGATCTATAATTCTCAAAAAAGAGGAGAAGACGGGAAACAAAGTCATAAAGGGCTGTCATCTGTTTATTGCACCACAATTATTCCCACAGAAACAGATTTTTATATGCTTTTGTTCATGACTAGGTAGGGGTTTAAGGGGAGGAATGAGGAAACGAGACAGGTTTACATTCAAAAACGTTGATTAAAAAAAGAACTTACGGGGGAGTCAAATGAAAAAATATCAAACATTTAAGATTATTTTAAAGTGTGTATCTTTCCCTTAAATAAAGAGGCATATAGCTAGGAGGTATAAAGCAAGCTTTAGGCATTGTTACTATTGTACTAGCCTAAAGCTAATGGATTTTCTTGAGCATCAGATAAAACTTCCATTGAAAATAGTGTATCTTCAATGAGAGTGCTTTGCCTCCTGTTGAGGTTAGTTTCTCTCTTTGGTTATTTAAACACAAAGTATTTTTTGAGAAGCAGCATGGCCTAGTGGAAAGAACGTGGGCCTAGAATTCAGAGGACCTGGGTTCTAATTCTGGCTTTGCCACTTGCCGGACATATGACCTTGGGCAAGTAACTAAACTTTTCTTATCCTCAGTTTCCTCATCTGTAAAATAGGGATTCAATAACTGTTCTCCCATCTACTTAGACTGTGAGCTCCATGTGGGACAGGGACTATGTCTAACCTGATTAACTTGTATCAACCCCAGGGCTTAGCTTGTCTGTCATCAATCAGTGGTATTTACTGAGCACTTACTGTGTGCAGAGCACCGTACTAAGGGCTTAGGCAAGCCCAGTGCAACAGAGTTGGTACACACATTCCCTGCCCACAACAAACTTAGTCTAGAAGGGGAGACAGACATTAATATAAACAAATCATTTATTCATATGTTGGGTAGGGACTGTCTCTGTATGTTGCCAACTTGTACTTCCCAAGCGCTTAGCACAGTGCTCTGCACACAGTAAGCACTCAATAAATATGATTGATTGATATGTACATAGATGCTGTGTGACTGAAGGTAGGGCAAATACTGAATGCCCAAGGGGCACAGATTTAAGTGCCAGGTCATATCCAACAGACCCTTTACTGTCTTCACTAATAAAAGTTAAAACTGTGTTTGATCTATCCTAATTTGGGGCCCTTGAGTTTTCCTATGCTTGTGATGATACCCCGATTCATTCCATTAATGTGTATAACTAAAATTGCGTTCAAATCTTCAGTTATTGTCCCTGAAGATTGCTTTCCTTCCTAATGCAGCACATTTGTGTCACTGAATTGTTGTAATTTTAAGGATTGATCTTCAGCAGCCTCCCAAATCAAGACTGAAGAAGAGGGAGTTATCATTTGGAGGATTATGTTTGGGCTGCAATGCTACTAAGATGGATAGTTACATCTTTAGCAATTAGAACTGCAGCGTTTATGAAGCACTACTACTATGCCAAGTGCTGTTCTTAGCACTGAGGTAGATGCAAGAGAATTAGATAAGACACAGTCACTGTTCCGCATGGAGCTCACAGTTAAAGGTGAGAGGCAATAGGCATTGAATCCCCATTTTATAGATGAGGAAACTGAGGTATGGAGAAGTTAAGTGACTTCCCCAAAGTCACACAACAGATAAGTGGTGGATTCAGGATTAGAACCCAGGTCTCCTGGCTTCCCAGGCCCACGTATTTTCCACTAATAATAATAATGGTATTTGTTAAGCAACATACCAGAACAACTACAGGTATGGCAGAAGATAGGACGGTCTGAAGAAAATATGTCCATAAAGTCACTATGAATTGGAAATGACTCGATAACATTTTTTGATAATGATTTAATAATAATAATGGCATTTATTAAGTGCTTACTATGTGCAAAGCACTGTTCTAAGCACTGGGGAGGTTACAGGGTGATCAGGTTGTCCCACATGGGCTCACAGTCTTAATCCCCATTTTACAGATGAGGTCACTGAGGCACAGAAAAGTTAAGTGATGCCCAAAGTCACACAGCTGACAATTGGCGGAGCCAGGATTTGAACCCATGACCTCTGACTCAAAAGCCCGTGCTCTTTCCACTGAGTCATGCTGCTTCTCTGTCTATAGAGTCACTATGGATTGGAAATGACTCGATAACATTTTATGATAATGATTTAATAATAATAATAATGACATTTATTAAGCGCTTACTATGTGTCCAACACTGTTCTAAGTGTAGGAGTAGTAGATACAGGCTAATCATGTTCGACAGAGTCCCTGTCCCACATGGGGTTCACAGTCTTAATCCCCATTTTACAGATGAGGGAACTGAGGCATAGAAGAGTGAAGTGATTTGCCCAAGGTCACACGAAGGACAAGTGGTGAAATTGAGATTAGAACCCAGGTTCTTCTTACTCCCAGGCCCGTGCTCTAATCACAAGGCCATGGTGCTTCTTTGGCCCCCATTTTCCACAGTAAGGTATCCCCTAGCATGTTGAATGCTGGGAAGTGAAGATCCAAGTAACCCACTCAGCTGATTCTGCCCAGAAATCAATGGAATGGAGTCCTTAAAAGAGGAACAGATCAGGACAATGAATCCTAAAACAGTCAACCCAAACGGCTTCAGTGTTATGCAGCTTGAAGTCCTACCTCATAGCGGAGACAGAAAGACAAAGTCAGTCCACATGAAATGTGGGGAAGTCATTTGTTTCAAAGGTACAAATAAATCAATCCATCAATAACTACCATTATTAGATACCTACTGTGTTTTCCCAGCTTTGGCAGCTGCCTGCTATGTGAACTAGAGGAAGTCACTAACATCTCTGGTCCTCCGTATCATCGTCTGTAAAATGAGGATGCGGTAATTGTTTTACCTTCTACGTAGACTGTGAGCCCCATGTATGACAGGGACAGAGTTTGCCTGACATGATCTGGGAAGCTGCATTGCCTAGTGAAAAGAGCATGGGGCTGGGAATTAGAGGACCTGGGTTATAATTCCAACTCTGCCAGTAACCTACTGTGTGACCTTGGGCAAGTCATTTAACTTCTTTAACCTCAATTTCCTCAACTTCAAACTGGGGATTCAACACCTGTTATCTTCCTAATTGGACTGCAAGCTTCACAAGAGACAGGGACTGTGTCTGACCTGTTTAGTGTTTATCCCAGTACATGGAATAGTGTTTAGCACATAAGTGCTTAACAAATATCATTATTATCATTATTATTAACATTACCTTGTACTTAAGTCTTGGGAGAGTATAAAAGAGATAGAAGGCAGAGGTCCCACCCTCAAGGAATTCATAGTCTATAGTTCTGCTATTGCATGTTTTCCACTACCCTTTTTGGACTACAACATTGTTAGGGAATTAAGGAGCATTTGTCTAATGTGATCATGTCTGGAGGCATGGTGTTGGAAGGAATCGTTATGTACATGAACATCACTGGACATTATGTCGACTACAATGAATCAATCAATTATTTGTATTTATTGAGCATTTACTGTGTGGAGAGCACACATTTTCCTTAACAGGGGCTTTTGCAAGATGGCAGGTTATAAGAGAACTGAGTGTAGCTTAAATGACCCTGTTGCCTATCCAGGATGGCTTGAGTTCAGGTCTGAATTGACACAGGGAGACTTCAGAAAGATCATCATCATCAATTGTATTTATTGAGCATTTACTGTGTGCAGAGCACTGTACTAAGCGCTTGGGAAGTACAAGTTGGCAACATATACAGACAGTCCCTACCCAACAGTGGGCTCACAGTCTAAAAATCAAATTCAGCCCTCTGATTCTAGGTTTCCCAAAAAATTAAAAATGGGGGGAAAAAAGTCTTTCCACATTTGGCTTGATTACAGTTGATTACAACTGCTTACAATTGGATTAATTACAATGGAAAGTTTCTCTGAAGTGATCATAATATGGCTAAACACAAAAATTCAGTGAGTTCCCAAAGAACAGGGCCCACAAAAACAAAGTGCAAACCCGCTGATCTCTACCAGTGCCCACGACCCCCGGCCTTTCTAGCCCCTGCCCATTTTGAAATGACAGGAGATGTCCTCCCCCTGCCAAGAGGTGGATGGTGATTCTCCCAGCAGGAAGGCCAGCAGGTGCTAGCTAATTTCAAAGCAGCCCTCAGTGACCCCAAGAGTCTTTTTTCAGCACACCTCCCCACTCCTCCTTGCCCTCGGGTCCTCCGCAGCCACCCTGAGGTCAAAACCCCATCTTAAAGCTTTTTCTTTTCTCAGTTTGCTGACTGAGGTAATTTTAGGTGAGGCACAATAAATACTTCAAAAATAATTCATGGTGAAGAAGGACGCTTTTAAAATGGATGATGCTACGATGAGTTAACATTTTATAGGTTCGGGTATAAATTAGTTTAATGTATGTAATAGATTCACCCAGAGACAGGATTCTCTCTAGGTCAGAGCTCTGTACCGAGGGATGGGCAGGGTGGTTGGTAGCAGATGGTTCTAGGCCTGGTCTGTTGCTTACATCAATCACTTCTCTCTCCCAAAGCCTTTATTTCTGGCATTCACCTATCTCTTGATAGAAAATGTGGGAATGATTCCTAAACTTCCCAAACTCAATGTGCATATAGCTTTAATTCTATTTGTTCTGACAATTTTGACACCTGTCTACATGTTTTGTTTTGTTGTCTGTCTCCCCCCTTCTAGACTGTGAGCCCGTTGTTGGATAGGGACCGTCTCTATATGTTGCTGTCTTGTACTTCCCAAGTGCTTAGTACAGTGCTCTGCACACAGTAAGCGCTCAATAAATACGATTGATTGAATGAATGTGCTGCAAGTAAAAATGCTTGTATCACATTACCCTGTCCAATACACTGTCCCCTATCAACCTGGGGGTAGGAGTGATTGAGTAATGAGGAATACAGTTGTGAGGAGCTTTCAATATATGAAGCACTGCACTAAATACTGGGGTTCAGTGCCAGAACATTGACTGAAATGTGGTTCCTAACTCACAAGGGGCTCATAACTAAAGAAAGAGAAGAAACTTCTAGCGAAAGAATAACATGGCCAATTCAACAAAAAACATCAATAACAACTGTAGGAATAGCAGTTCCTAACTCCTGGGAGGAGGACTTTTCCCTGGGCTCTTCATTGCTCCAGTAGGACCATCTCTGGCTCAAACAGATTCAGTTTGGGGCAGGGGGCTAGCACTATGTGTGGCCGAGACCACTCCTTGGTACACATGCCACTGAAAGGCAGTCCAGAGTTGTTAGAAAAGATAACAAATACCATCATTATCATTATTATTATTATCTCTGCCCAAAAGCATCTTACAGTCTAGACTGGGTAGGAAAACATTAAAAAGAAATTACAGATATGTACATTAATGCTGTGAGGCTGAGGGGGGGTGGTGACTATCAAGTGTTTGGCACATGGTAAGCCTTCGAACAGTGCTTGGCGTATCAGGCAAAAACTCCTCATTCTCGGCTTCAAGGCTCTCCATCACCTCACCCCCTCCTACCTCACCTCCCTTCTTTCCTTCTTCAGCCCAGCCAAGCACCCTCCACTCCTCAGCCGCTAACCTCCTCACTGTGCCTCATTCTCGCCTGTCCCGCCTGTCACACCATCGACCCCTGGCCCACCTCCTCCCCCTGGCCTGGAATGCCCTCCCTCCGCACATCCACCAAGGTAGCTCTCTTCCTCCCTTTAAAGCCCTACTGAGAGTCCCCTCCTTCTTCTCCCCCTCCTCCTCCTCCGCATCCCCCCGGCCTTACCTCCTTTACCTCCCCACAGCACCTATATATATATGTATATATGCATATATGTTTGTACATATTTATTACTCTATTCATTTTACTTGTACATTTTTATTCTAGTTATTTTATTTTGTTAATATGTTTTGTTTTGTTGTCTGTCTCCCCCTTCTAGACTGTGAAC